>NW_025781842.1:0-37378 GCF_021130785.1 Homalodisca vitripennis | reverse complement strand
ACTCACTTCCAGGGTATTGTATAACTCAATTATTTTTCAATATATACACAAAATGTCAAAGTGTTTTAAAAATATATATTATATGATTTTGAACAACTTTTTATGTACATACCCTATGTTTCGCTAGTCCCATGGTTTCAAGATAACAGCCGTCTAAACTTAGGAAACGGAGTAGTTGCAGCTTAGTTATTATGTATCGCGGATCAAAAAAGTGTTTTAGTTTTAGAATACCGTTATTTCTAATCGCATAACATTTCTTTCTGTGGTGGGAAGGGGTTGAGGCAATGCGAATATTAAGTTTAGTTCCATTTAAAATTCCGACTCAGTTCCGCTGAAATCAGACTCTGTCACATACTCCTGGAAACTGGTCTGTTTAAAGAGATCTAAAAAAAGGCCGATGACGTAGACGCTTATATCGCTTCAACACCCAGTCACACCTCAAGGTTCTCCAGCAACCACCCCATGTCATCTAGATGAAGAGGTACTCTTCATTGTCAAAACACTCTCACAATTAAGTACTACGAGTGGTTATTCAGTAGAGTGGTGGAGTAGTTTTCAAAACGACTTACACTCCCATAGACTCCTGATCATAGAGATTCATTTTTCGTCCAGTGTTTTCCGGTTGGTTAATCGAAGCGGTGTAAAAACAGTGGTCAGTGTTCGATAGCTCGCCATAGTAGTACAACACACACACCCGTTCACGTCTCGAGAGTCGGCTTGAATTACCCACTGAAAGTGCGTGATTAAGTATATCTGCGCATGCATTAATGGACACTTAAGTTTACATATTGAAGGGGTTAGAGAGAAAAAAAGGGGCCAAGTCAGTATTCAGAAACTTTTCAGGAGAGCACATTTATGGTTAATTTCTTATACACCGCAATATTACATTTTTTTTTAATTGTTACAGTAATTAGAAATATGCATTAGTTAATTATAAAACCAAAATATATTTAAAAAACCCATTTCCCCCCTCTCTTTCCCCAAGTTAAAAAACATTTTCTTTAGTTACTACCAAAAAAAAGAGGGAAAAAAGGGGGTCTTTTTACATGACATTTAGGCATAGTTTTCTATGGTGAGTTTGGAAAAAAGACAATATTAAAAGCGCAATTTTGTTTAAGTTAATATTTGAATATGAATGTTATACCATCTAATTACAATAATTATTCTTCACAGTAGAATGGAGTATTATTGGTACATTTCGAAAGATTCTTTCCAATGGTTGAAGTTACTTCTTCTTTGTTTTTGAGATCATCACTGTGCTTAAGGTTACAGAAAAATCTTTCAGCAGCAATGTTGGAGCAGTATTTTTACCAGTTCTCCTAGATCCTTATTATTTTTCGTTTGATACAGGCAGTGGTTCTAAAAGAAAAAAAAAAGAAAAGTAATTGCAGGCTGGTTCAATTGTTTTAAAAAGATTAGTTCAGAAACTTTGAAATTAATATAATAAGCCCTAAAACTTATTGTTAGAGAGACTAAAAGTATTTCCTTTATTACAGCGTTTACTAAAATAAAATATTAAAAATTTTTAGTTTCCTCCACCAATAATGTTAAATCGAAGCTTTACCATAAGATGAATCAGGGAGAGAATTAGGTTCGACTGTAAATCTTCTTCTCTCTGGTAAAGTAATGACAGTTTTTTCCCAAAGCTCCACAAAAAAGTATTTCTGTAGTACATAAGCCTTTCTGTTGTTTGTGTAAATTTAATTTCTCTCAATGGTCTTATTTTGATGGTAAGCTTCTTTGCATAGGTCAGGTTAAGATGTGCACTCCTACTTCCGCCAAAATCTGTGATCTATTTCTTCAACGATGAATGGAGATGGTCTTTGTCTGCAATCTCGTATGTGCGGGGCCCCACTCATAAGGCAGTTCAGCTCTAAAATTTGGCTTTATTAGAGCCATGTTTTTATCATTTTCCATATACGAGTGTCCCCTGATGGGGAAAGTTACCTGTACTGACTTAAACCTCTTTTGCACATGCACCAATGTAATGAAGAAAACGAAATACTGTTTGTATTTTTATTTTGTCCTCCGCACGAGTCGGCGAAGATGTGCAGGTTTTCAACACTTTGTGGTAAGTGAGTATTTAAAAAGTGGAATAACATCTGGGTAACATCATCACTGCCCTTTTTACCCTCTGATTCAGGGTATAGGTAAAACACACTTTTACTGTTTACTTAAAGTGTGCACGTTAAAACAGAACACTGATAACTGTCTTTTGTAGTAGACATCATTGGTTGTCACATTGGGTACACATAAATTTTTCCCATAAATCTATACATATTGCTTTCAAAAGAATCGGTCTTTTTGGCAGCTAGTCTTGCTTTACGCTTTAAGTCATAAAACTTTTCCGCTTTCAACTTGTGCAGTTTTAACGCAGTATCTGCTGCCCTTATTTTGATTTAAACTTCTTTCTTTTTCATCTTCAGTCGCAGAATTTTTTAAGTCATTTTCCAATGATTGTTTTTTAAACATACATTTGATCACAGAAACTGCAGGTTTCTGCTCTAGGATAGCCGAAGGAAATATTGTAACATGTATTGAACATCTTTCTGTATGAGTCAATAGAAAGCCCAACATTTGGGTTAGCCACTTTAAAAAGCTTGAACATTTTTGATACATTGAGGTCTTCTGGCAAATATTTTTTTTAGAGTCCTTAATACAATAATGAGCTCCACGGCCATTGAATGATTTCTATATGTTCTTTTATGAGCCGAATTTTTTCTTCAGATAGCTTATGGTTTCTGTTCAAGTGTTTGCCTCGCTGGTCTTTAGGAGACATGCCACTCATTTTTAATGAGTTAATCAAGTACTCAACTTTTTTCTTTGAAACCCCATGAATTGCAGAAAAAGCTTTTCTGCAAACATCAAATTCGGTAGTCACTCCTTCCAATACACCTCTAACTTTATATTTTACATGACACATCTTTTAACTTGGCGTTTTCAATACCTACCCTAGGCCTACGCTTTTGGACTGGTAAGATAGATATCAGGCCACATAAGTAAGAATTCTGCTCATTTGTGTTTTCTAACCAAGTTAAATCTGTTGATTATACTATCTCTCACCTCGAAAGATATTTTATCAAAGCATTTTTTACTTGCATTTGCAATCGGATCCTTGTTCGTGACTCTGTACCCTGAATTTTCTTAGCTACATCTCGCATTCTTCCGATTCCTTTTCTTTTTTTCGACAAACTTTGAACAAAAACTCCACCACTGTCACTTTCTTCTGTATCACAGTCATTCATTTTTAATTAGAAGTACAGTAATAATATTATAAGGCAACACACTAAACTCAATTTACACTTTAAACAGTTAATACGTATAGCCTTAACTAACCTCTCTACCAAACAAAACAAAACACTGACACTCATGTCAAAACGTAGGCCTACAGCATTGTCATAACAGCTACTGTGTGGTTATACAAAAACACCAGTAAACATAATTATTGAAATCAGTAAAATAAATTGTACGAATGTTAAATAATGTTAAGTAATAATTATATTGTATTTTAAGAAGACTCTGTAGCCTTACAACGAGTTTTTGCTTCGTGTTGTTATGGAAGTAAGCGTGCGTTTAGTCAACTGACTTGACTCCTTCTTCCCCAGGACGCTCGACACTTGGCCCCTTCTTCCCGCTAGGGCTGTATTTTCGATCTATTATTTATTAGTGACTAGACCCGTTTTTCTCACAAAACTTTATATTAATGTGAAGTACTCAGCCATGGCTACCACAATCCAACAACAAATACAATTGTGAAAAGTAGTGGACTTGGCCCCTTTTTCCCTCTACCCCTTCATATGCAATTTATTAAATTGTGTTCAATATAGTTAACAATGCATATTTCAAATTACAAGTATCGATCAAACATAACACTGAAAATGTACATATTGTGTTTGAAATTTGCTTTTTAGTAGTAATAAGTAAAATATTTACAGAATCATTAGAGACTGCGCCGCGCAGTTCTCTACTGCACATCCGCAAAAAGTCCCCTTTAGGTTTTTATGAAGTCCGTTTTTTTAGACATTGTGTCTAGCCGCCTATTCTGATAATTTATAGATGATTGAGTACATAATACATCTATTACGGTACTGATAAATAAAAAAATATTTAAATATCGTTAATATTAGTAGGCCTACTATTATTTATGTCGGTAGGTTCAAGTGAGAGATTTTTTAATGGTATGCAAACTGCCAACAATGGTTTATTCAGCTCTAGAACAAGTTTGTAAATTGGTCGGTCACATCGAATTTCTTTAATTCGCCTGTCAAAGGTCCCTCGTGCTTCAAGACTCTCACAGGTTCTACATGCGCTACGTGTATCCGGAGAGCATAGATGCATAGCACAGTGAAAGAATGACCTGTGAATGACATGAATGATTGCCTCTTAGTTGTCCTTTTCGCTTTGTTTGCTAATAATGATGTAATTTTATTGAAATCATTGAATCAACTCTACCCACCATAGCTACACCATGTTTATAAAACTCGGTTGCTGCTCCGCCGTGCTTCGAGATCGTGTCTAAAACATTGTAGTAGTACCTACATTCAATTGTGCACCTGATGAGAACGTTTTTTTTTAGATTGTACTTGATTTTGTAACTCTGGTAGTGTACACACCTGGGCAATGACTTTTTTTTCGACTCCAGATTCCAGGAGTCAAGTCTGTGACAGCGTGAGATTTTAGACGCTGCACTAAGCGGATTGCAACATTGGTCTATATCGTTCTTGATCTGCGTCTGTGTTGACCAGTGACGTAACTAGGGCGTGGTTTTTGGTGGAGTGAATCTGGTTGAAGAGCACGCCACATCAGCGGGTACAGAATAAATCTGACAAAAATATAAAATCAATAAATTAGATAGGTCTAATTGAAAGTAAAACACTTGACTGCCGTATTTCTAACAAGTTGAATTGCTGTTATATACATATGTTTTTAGTTATATTATGTGTATCTATTAGATATTTAGGAGGGTTTATCCCCCTCACCCTTCCACCCTTGTAATTACGCCACTGGTGTTGACCCAAGACTACATCTGCGATCTGCTTCTCCCGAGGCTAAATGTTCTCTGTGACTGACTCACTTGTCACTGACTGAGTCACAAAGGGATTTCCCAAACGATACCCAGATTATTGTTATCCTTCAATTTGATAACACTACTATTCGGCGATACTGTGGTATTTCTGCTGCGAATGTTTTATTCGGACGCTCTGATACAATGCCATGACTAAAGTGTTTCAAACTATTAACCTATATTACTTTATATGGAACATCTGGGGAAATGATGTATTTTTATTGCACCTTCTATGAAAACAAATGGCTCTGAGCTGTGCAGTTAGGCTTTATTATTATGTATTTGTTTCAAAATAAATAAGCTCCACACTCAGACTGTCCTGATACACATACTAGATTTCTGCAAGGTTAGAGTGGGACAGAGAGACAGCTGCTGGAACTTGATTAGCGCCTCCTGGAGTAACTGATACTGCCGAGGGAGAGAAAGAGGATTTTACTCTTCGATCCCGACAATTATTTGTTAAATATCTCACAAAAATACCGGCGGTTCTCTGCAACGTATTTGACAAAAGTCAACACCATTTTACAGTTTTACAAAATGTAATAAAACATTATTTTTTAACAAATTTTTAGGATCTGAATGTCTTTTTATTCAGATGAAATTTATTAATTTATTCAATAACTTAATAATTCATTGTGTTACTATTTCTTCTTGACATATGTTATGCCAAAAATATTAAACGTTTTTATCGAACGTTTCTTCAATTTTTCTTTGTGTGATGTACATATATTCAAATCAAATTTGTAGTTGAAAACGAGCAATCACGCCAAATGTAATCAATTTATCTTGGTGATAATATGTGAAATGAGGGATATTTGTAAAAAATGTGCGTTGTTCAAGAACTTACAAATTATTTTGTAATAGCTGTAAATCGTGGCTTCGCATGCCATTTTCAAAATAAAAGTCCCCTCCCCAGCCTACGTAATGAAACCACTTATTAACGTACAGTATGATATTTTTCGAACTTATCTAGGCACGCATTAGGAACAAATTATTTCAGTGTTCATGGCTAAGACGATCAGAGTTTAAGGTACTGATTTACTCGTAGGGCAATATGGGGTTTTGCGCGTATAGGAATATATTTGGCTCGAATGAATTAAAAGCACGCGTGAGTGCCTTGTTGCTCCGATCAAGAAAATATATACGTAGGTCTTAGACACCATGTCCGTTAAGAAAAAACGTTTATTCCAGCCCTTGCAACCTACTTTCGATCTGTGATATTTCTATTGCCATAGTTAACTTTGCATCGTTATCTCAAGGAATACAAACATAATATACTTAGTATTAGGAAGCCTACTATGATCAAAAAGTATTTACTTCCGACCGTTTAAATTCACTTCGTCTAATTTATTTACGCTGTTAAATTAGAGTTTCATTATTGTCCCGGTAAGATAATATATACTGTAGGTCTACTCCCACCTTAGGGGAGAACACCTTACTAAATTCATACAATATTTCAAAATA
The DNA here is from genome assembly GCF_021130785.1 of Homalodisca vitripennis. NCBI lineage: Eukaryota > Metazoa > Arthropoda > Insecta > Hemiptera > Cicadellidae > Homalodisca > Homalodisca vitripennis. Next base: position 30,849 of record NW_025781842.1, on the reverse strand, counting down.
AATGTAATTTATATTAGGTTTTGAGTTATAGAAGTCTTGTTGTTTCTATAGTCTTGTTCACGACATGGTGTTTAAAATATGAATAAACCATTTAGCGGAAACAGTGACATCTACCGTAAGGAAACAAACAAAATCTTAATAAAAAAGTAAACTCACTTAAACTCTAAACCAAGCCGAAGACTAATGGATGGGATAGTACTAAATATTTTGATTATGAAATCTTTGATAGTTATTTTGAGACCAGCATCATGGCGATAGGACCGTAATAGTTTTATTTTAATTATTGGTGAATCTGATGTAGCACAAATTAACCGAAACAAATTCAAAATTGTGATAGAGTTAAGTGTGACTGTTTTGAGTCGATGGGGCCCATTTAGCCTAAGATTTATATTCTTGTCACTTTTTTGCCACTTCCTGTACAGAACAGATTTTGAAATTGGTACTGTTTAATTTTGAATATGTATTTATTGAATGGGGCGCGAATCTAGTCCCATACACTAAAGTTATTCTTATTTATTTCCTAAGCAAGCACAAATTTTTTGATGTAGATAATGTGTAGTAAAGTGTGTACACGAAACTGTAATATGGGCTCAGCATATTCCGGATGTGGGTGAGGCCACTTCAAGGTGGTGAGTAAGTCTGACGCTGTTATCTGCAGATATACTATCCGCGCACGCGCAGATATACTTTGATATACATTTCATCACTCGAATTCATCAGCCTTTCGAGCGCAATCTAGAGACGTGAACGGTTGTATAATATAACTACGGCGAGCTATCGAATACTGACACTATTGTACCGCTTTATTTACGAGAATTTATTTTAAGGGAGACGAAAATTTATTTAGTTCTCGGAGATTGAAGGCTAATTCGCGTTAAAATCTTTCGTATCGAAAAATGAATCGCTATAATCATTATTTTATGGAGAATGAGATTGAAAACGACTCCACTCTACTGATAAGCCTGCAAGGACTTTCCCTTGCAGAGGATCTTGACATGCGTTGCGAAATACCGGACGAAACAATAGAAATAATGGAATTGGATTCGGATCGGGAAATTAATCCGTCAGGCTATAACGACGAGTCTATGGAGAGTGAGATTGAAAACGACGAATCCACTCTACTGATAAGCCTGCAAGGACTTTCCCTTGCAGAGGATCTTGACATGCGTTGCGAAACACCGGACGAAACAATAGAAATAATGGAATTGGATTCGGATCGGGAAATTAATCTGTCAGGCTATAACGACGAGTCTATGGAGAGTGAGATTGAAAACGACGAATCCACTCTACTGATAAGCCTGCAAGGACTTTCCCTTGCAGAGGATCTTGACATGCGTTGCGAAACACCGGACGAAACAATAGAAATAATGGAATTGGATTCGGATCGGGAAATTAATCTGTCAGGCTATAACGACGAGTCTATGGAGAGTGAGATTGAAAACGACGAATCCACTCTACTGATAAGCCTGCAAGGACTTTCCCTTGCAGAGGATCTTGACATGCGTTGCGAAACACCGGACGAAACAATAGAAATAATGGAATTGGATTCGGATCGGGAAATTAATCTGTCAGGCTATAACGACGAGTCTATGGAGAGTGAGATTGAAAACGACGAATCCACTCTACTGATAAGCCTGCAAGGACTTTCCCTTGCAGAGGATCTTGACATGCGTTGCGAAACACCGGACGAAACAATAGAAATAATGGAATTGGATTCGGATCGGGAAATTAATCTGTCAGGCTATAACGACGAGTCTATGGAGAGTGAGATTGAAAACGACGAATCCACTCTACTGATAAGCCTGCAAGGACTTTCCCTTGCAGAGGATCTTGACATGCGTTGCGAAACACCGGACGAAACAATAGAAATAATGGAATTGGATTCGGATCGGGAAATTAATCCGTCAGGCTATAACGACGAGTCTATGGAGAGTGAGATTGAAAACGACGAATCCACTCTACTGATAAGCCTGCAAGGACTTTCCCTTGCAGAGGATCTTGACATGCGTTGCGAAACACCGGACGAAACAATAGAAATAATGGAATTGGATTCGGATCGGGAAATTAATCCGTCAGGCTATAACGACGAGTCTATGGAGAGTGAGATTGAAAACGACGAATTCCACTCTACTGATAAGCCTGCAAGGACTTTCCCTTGCAGAGGATCTTGACATGCGTTGGGAAACTCCAGATGAAGTAGTAGAAAAAATGGAATGTGATCCATAACGAGGTTTTGCGGACACTCGGAACGAAATTAAAAACGTGATGAGCTCTAATAACAGAAATTTACTTTACCTAATTGAATTACAAATATGTTGATTAAGATTACGTTTATTCTGTTTGATAAGATCCTCGCACAGCCCAGTGGCCCATGAGGACGGACAGAATAAGGCTTAATAGAGGATCGGCCTCTCCTTTTATTAAAAAAAGTTATATATATATATATATATATAAAGTGATATAAAAAAGAGTTTTATATATATAAAGTTATATACATATATATATATATAAAGTGATATAAAAAATGAGATATATATATATATATATATATATGTAAACAAAGTTGTACAAAAAGATACATACATTAGTTCATCACTATTATATTTACTAAAGTGTTTGACACTTCATGGGTCACTCTCGAGTCTCTAGTGGTCGCCTTCCTTGATGTTACTGACAAGCTGCAGCCATAGTTGACGGTCGGAACGAAAGTAAAATCGTGATGAGCTCTAATAATATAAATTTACTCTACCTAATTGAATTAACAGATATGTTGGTTATGATATACATAAGTTTATTACTATTATTCGATTACAACAAAGTTGACACGAGTTCTAGTTTATCACAATATAAAAATATGCGTTGGTCGAATCTAAAAAAACAATAATTCTCGAGTTTCTAGTGGCTGAATTTGCTAGATATTATTAGCTGCAGCCTTAGCGGACGATCTGAAAGAAAAAAGTGGTGTATTTAAATGATGAGAATTTATTATAATTGAATGAAAGAATGTTGATTATGATATACATAATTTATTACTATTATTCGATTACAAAAAAGACACGACCGAGTTTTTATTACAATATAAAAATATGCGTTGGTCGAATCTAAAAAAATTATTGAGTTCTCGAGTTTATGGCTGAATTTGCTAGATATGATGGCCTTAGCGATCGATCTGAAAGAAAAAAGTGTGTATTTAAATGATGAGAATTTATTATAATTGAATGAAAGAATGTTGATTATGATATACATAATTCATTACTATTATTCGATTACAAAAAAGTTGACACGAGTCCAGTTTATCACAATATAAAAATATGCGTTGGTCGAATCTAAAAAAAACAATTATTCTCGAGTTTCTAGTGGCTGAATTTGCTAGATATTATTAGCTGCAGCCTTAGCGAACGATCTGAAAGAAAAAAGTGGTGTATTTAAATGATGAGAATTTATTATAATTGAATGAAAGAACGTTGATTATGATATGCATAATTTATTACTATTATTCGATTACAAAAAAGTTGACACGAGTCCAGTTTATCACAATATAAAAATATGCGTTGGTCGAATCTAAAAAAACAATTATTCTCGAGTTTCTAGTGGCTGAATTTGCTAGATATTATTAGCTGCAGCCTTAGCGAACGAGCTGAAAGAAAAAAGTGGTGTATTTAAATGATGAGAATTTATTATAATTGAATGAAAGAACGTTGATTATGATATACATAATTTATTACTATTATTCGATTACCAAAAAAGTTGACACGAGTCCAGTTTATCACAATATAAAAATATGCGTTGGTCGAATCTAAAAAAACAATTATTCTCGAGTTTCTAGTGGCTGAATTTGCTAGATTATTATTAGCTGCAGCCTTAGCGAACGATCTGAAAGAAAAAAGTGGTGTATTTAAATTATGAGAATTTATTATAATTGAATGAAAGAATGTTGATTATGATATACATAATTTATTACTATTATTCGATTACAAAAAAGATTGACACGAGTCCAGTTTATTACAATATAAAAATATGCGTTGGTCGAATCTAAAAAAACAATTATTCTCGAGTTTGTGAGTTTCTAGTGGCTGAATTTGCTAGATATTATTAGCTGCAGCCTTAGCGAACGATCTGAAAGAAAAAAGTGGTGTATTTAAATGATGAGAATTTATTATAATTGAATGAAAGAATGTTGATTATGAATATACATAATTTATTACTATTATTCGATTACAAAAAAAGTTGACACGAGTCCAGTTTATCACAATATAAAAATATGCGTTGGTCGAATCTAAAAAAACAATTATTCTCGAGTTTCTAGTGGCTGAATTTGCTAGATATTATTAGCTGCAGCCTTAGCGGACGATCTGAAAGAAAAAAAGTGACGAGATCCAATAATGGAAACGTTTTATAATTGAATGGTTATTACATATCATTCTATTACAAATATGTTGATTTGAGTCCAGCTTATTACAGTATAAAAAATGCGTAGCCCGAATCTAAAAATCAATCACTCTCGAGTCTGTAGTAGCCTGCCTTACTTGACATTTTATGTTGCAGCCAAAACTGTTAGCGTGTACCATGTTGGTGTACCTACATGCCACAATAAGGTTACTCGTCGTATGTTATTTTCTTAATTGTTGTGGTTTTATGCTGTTAAATCGTAAATGAGTCGGTTGGTCCACTGTGCTATTGGATCATGCCTCGTATTGAATCTAATGAGACAATGAGAGTACCTCTTCATCTAGATTTCTACGGATGGCTGCTGAGAAAACTCTGAGGTGTCTCTGATGTCTAAATGATGCAAAGATTTCATTTCGAACGTCTTTGTCATCCACTTCTTTAGAACTTTTCAAACGGACCAGATTCCAGGAGCCTGTGACAGGGGCGGGAGGAATGCCGAAATGGAACTAAACTCAACTTTCCCATTTAATTAACCCTTGTTACCATGGCTATGTTTTGCGGCTAGAAACAACTGTATTCTGTAATACTTTTTCTACAACACATGATAAGAGAGCTGCAACCTTCCAAAGCTTGGCAGCTGTCATCTTGAAATCTAAGATTCAGCGAAACATTTGTGCAAATACTGCTGTTAAATTATCTACTATTTTTAAAACACTTGTCATTGTATGTCGATATTGAATAATAGTTGAGTTGTAAAATTTCCTGAAATATGAATAGTTGCAATCATAACATTTGCTGTTATTTGTAGTTCAAAAAATTTGGTCTTAAAATGTCCAAAAACATCGGCCATTTTTTAACTTCTGTATATTTACAACACAGTTTAAGAGGTTTGAGTTTTTAATCTTAGAAAATTCAGTAAGGCCGCGATTTTGAAACCGGGAGTCATAATTATTTCAAACTTCTTAAATATTCGTCTTTTATACTAATAGGTGTGTAAAGTTTTAAGTTTAGGCATTTATCGACTAAACACAAACATACTGACATGTTGAAAACTAAGCGAGTTATTACTATGCATTATTAAAAATATCTTGTATATTTTTTACTTAAAAAATCACGTGGTGTAGTTTGAACCCGTAATTACTGGACATCCTGTATCATCTATCTGACTTCAAAACACGTTTGAATGTAATTACACATTTCGTTCTGTAGAAACTTTGGTCAAGGAACTGTTTGGGCCATCACTTGGTTTAATCAAATATAAATGTCCAACACTGGTCGCAATATTTTCCATTCCATGAGCACATTAAGGTATTGTTCTTTCAAACCTAAACATTTTTTGAAAAGTTGTAGATCTGATTTTGAGTGTTTATTGAACTGATCACTAATGAGTGTCAGTTTATATGACTATTCGCGGTTATATATTAGAAAGAAAACATTACGTGAATATAGTCCAAACACAAATCGTGTATTGTTGACAACATTTGTACAAAAATAATTCTTTATGTTATTCTTCAGTGCCTGATCATCATCGTACATTACATATATGTGTTAATAGTGCAACAAGTAAGGAATCAATATAACACATAATATCGTGCAAACTTACCGTTATGTATTTCATATTTACTGATATGTACATTAATCTTTCCGATATGTACCTTAAATTTACCGATATAAACCTCTTCTTTAGCGATTTGGTCTTTAAATATACCGATATGCAACTTCGAAATGTCTAGATTCCACTTTGACCGGATGCATCTTAGAAAAGTTTTTCAGAACATTGGCAAGGGACATTTTAGTCTTTTTCAGTGCAATGCAAAATAATCCAAGGTAATTAATTGTCATAAGAAGCGAAAAAAGAAAAATGTAACCGTTATGCAACCGTTGTTGTTATGCGTTCACTCGAAACGTTCCACTCTTGCGTAAATTATAGTTCTCTTATAATAAGGAAATGGTAGAGTTCAAGAATACAAAAATAAAAGATATTACAACTACAGCACGGTAAGGTTCAAACTACAAAAGTAATTTTAAAATAGTTTACGTTATTATTTGATTTTTTTATTTTTCCCGGTATTTACACTGGGCGACCTGGGGGTAACTCAGGGCTCATACACAGTTTTGCCTCGAGCCCTCAGCGACGCGCGACGGGCGGAGTGAAGCTAGAGCGATCGTCCTCGTGCTTGTCTGCGAGCTCGCTACGCCGTTGTTGAGACTACGGCATTTGTGTTAATGTCATGAAGGAATGATGTCTTAGGCCCCGGGCACGATACGAGCGGTGAGCGTCGAGCGTCGAGCGGTGAGCGTCGAGCGTCGAGCGGCACTCGAGCGTCACCAGAGCGGCGAGGGTGGTCACGATACAAGCGGCGCGAGTGTGTTGCAATATGCCTTCGAGTGAGGACCTAGTACATCTTCTGTTGTTATCGGAAAATTCAATATTGAAAAGGCGTGTAGTTCGGGATTGCAAGCGTGGGATAAAACGATGGGGAGTTCATCCAATTAACAGGCGAAGAAGGGTTTATGTAGAGTACCTCCATCTCATCAAACAGTTGAAAGAAGATCCAGAACGTTATTGTCTGTATCAGAACGTGAAGATTCCACAATGATGAACGACACTGAAATTCACATACCAAACTTTCAATTTGAGTATCACTAAGCTTCTTTAAAGCAACAATGTCCTTTTTCTTAAGTTTAGCCGGAGGCTCACGTGGTTTTTGCCCTTCTGCCATCTTGAACTAGACTGAAAACCGTAGAAAGAAGCATGACTCATCTGAGCGTCGAGCGTCGTACAAAAAGTAATCGGGCAGGGTTTGGCGGTGTCTTCGACGCTAAGCGGCGCCGCTCACTGTCGCTCACCGCTCAAGTCTATCGTGACACCCCTCTTCACATTTGCACAACATATGGGGCCCGATTGCAAAGCGTTGGCAGAGCGGCGAGGGTGGTCACGATACAAGCGGCGCGAGTGTGTTGCAATATGCCTTCGAGTGAGGACCTAGTACATCTTCTGTTGTTATCGTAAAATTAAATATTGAAAAGGCGTGTAGTTCGGGGTTGCCAGCGTGGGATAAAACGATGGGGAGTTCATCCAATTAACAGGCGAAGAAGGGTTTATGGAGAGTACCACCATCTCATCAAACAGTTGAAAGAAGATCCAGAACGTTGTTGTCTTTATCACTCCACAATGATGAACGACGCTGAAATTCACATACCAAACTTTCAGTTTGAGTATCACTAAGTTTCTTCAAAGCAACAATGTCCTTTTTCTTAAGTTTAGCCGGAGGCTCACGTAGTTTTTGCCCTTCTGCCATCTTGAACTACACTGAAAACCGTGGGAAGAAGCATGACTCATCTGAGCGTCGAGCGTCGTACAAAAAGTAATCGGGCAGGGTTTGGCGGTGCCTTCGACGCTAAGCGGCGCCGCTCACTGTCGCTCACCGCTCAAGTCTATCGTGACACACCTTCACATTTGCACGGCAACATATGGGGCCCGATTGCAAAGCGGTGGCAGAGCGGTGCCGCTCTGACGCTCGACGCTCGTATCGTGCCCGGGGCCTTATACGTCCGCTGCTCCATCCATGCAAATCTTCATACGAGCCTCAACAAAAGTCTCAACAAATCAGTTATGTTTCCTGAAATCATAAAAACCACAAGATGGAAATATAAATGTGGCAATATTAGAGTTTAAACATATGCAAGAATCCCGCCCAGAGGTGGAAGGTACACTTTTATCAGATCAAAACCAATTGTGACTTCGGGGCTGATGCATCCCGATGGTTCCAGTCACATATTCAATCCCGCCGCGGTGCTCTTGACTATCGCGGTGGGCCGCCAGGCTTGCTTTGAACTAAAGAGTGAAGCAGGTTGGTGTTTGTCTGAATACTGTGTACATGGAATAAGATTTCGGTTCTACCTTGTTGGTTTCAAGAATCGGAAATAATGTTCAATAGGTACAAGCGGGGAAGATGGAATATTATTGAAATGTACTTAGAATCGTACTTATGTAAGTAGCTGGTTGTTTCCTGTTGAATCTATTTTGGGATACCTACACAGAAATGCAAAGTTCTTGGATCTCTTGTACCGGAGGATAAGAATCGTTATGTGTTTCGTCTAATCTTTGCCAATCCATTTTGAGATCCTCTGCAATGCAAAGATTTTGTATCCCTTGTACAAGTGGAGAAGGATTGTCATGCAACTCGTCTATTCTTTCCCAATTCATTTTGAGATCCTCAGCAATGCAAAGATCTTGTATCCCTTGTACTAGTGGAGTAGGATCAGCATGCAACTCGTCTATTCTTTCCCAATTCATTTTGAGATCCTCAGCAATGCAAAGATCTTGATCCCCTGTACAAGTGGAGAAGAATCGTCATGCAACCTAGTCTAATCTTTTCCTATCCATTTCGTTATCCTGAGCAAAGCAAAGATTTGGATCTCTTGTACCAGTGGATAAGAATCGTTATGTATTTCGTCAAATCTTCCCCAATCCATTTCGTTATTCTCAGTAATACGAATATCTTAGATCTGTTGAAGCAGTAGGGAAGAATCGTCATGTAACACGTCTATTCTTTCCCATTCCATTTTGAGATTTTCCACACCAACAATCCTGCGTCTGCTGTAGCAGTAGAGTAACGTCAATATGTAATCTTTCACACTCCATGGATTCCTGTTGATGGCCTAAGGTGTAAAACTCGTCCATTTCGGGCGAAACCACTGGTTCTACCTTGTGTTCTGTGTGCTTCTTAACCATCATATCGTACGAGAGATGTATTCTATGGTCGTGAAAACCTTTAACTTTAATAACAGCAGTTTCTCACACAGTATAACATTCACCTATCCCTGTTTGTATGCAAAAACATTTTGGTACGGGCGGCAAAGATGTCAGTATCGTCTTATCAGTGTTGGGTCAGCGGACAGATAAGACGGATCGACAGTGCTCCGGCCTAATCTATACAGCGTTCTAAGTTCGCGTTGAGCTCATGTGTTTTTCATTAAAAATCTGGGCTTCCGTTTCTATTTTGTGGATTTTTATTTTGGCAGTTTGGTTATTCTAAGTTTTACTTATTTCAAATTTAAAATACCTTTTTACATATTGAAAATGGCCAATTTTGATGTTTGTACAAAGTTTATTACTTCTAAACATCTCAAGATTGTATGCAGTGATTGTTCGAAAGTCTTTCATGGAGCCTCCATGCGGGATGCGGATGAACAAGGCTATCTTGATTGCATCACCGCCGATGAACTAACTTGGAGGTGTCAGCGGTGTAATGAAACGCGGAGAAAGAGTTTGGGGGAGGGAGACTCAGGAAAGAAAACTTTCACTCAAAGATATAATGAAAAAAATCGAAGAAATAACTGAATGCCAAAAAACCAAGCACAAAATTTTAACAAGTCTTATGAATTGTTAAGTGAAAAATTGAAGAAAATACAAAAACTATGAAGCAGCAAAATTTATCTATGGAAACAGGCTTCAAAATCACTCATGAATTCATGCAGGAAAACAAAAGTTTAAATAAAAAGGTTGCTGATCTAGAACAGCGGATTGACGATATGGAACAATACTCCAGGGCAAATGCCATAGAAATACAAGGAATTCCGGTGCATCCAAACGAATACGTCGTCACCGTTGTGAAGGAAGTGGGAAAAGCTCTGGACCTAACTGTTACGGACTCCATGTTTGACGTCTGTCATCGTCTTGGTAACAAAGTCGGCCACAACAGCACCCCGCCTGGCATCATTGTTGGGTTTGTTAGGCGCATTGACAAGGAGAAGTTCATGAGAAGGCGTCTTGTCAATTAAACCTATCTACCAGACACATGAACATAAATGTATTTGTGTAACATTCGACACATTTGTTATATATAAATATGAATTATTTTTATCTTATAATAAAATACAATGAAAGCATTTTAAAATATTATGTACATTTTCAAAAAAATCATAAAATTTTGCTTAATTTGATCATATGATAATGTGCAAAGATTTATGTAGGCCTACACATGTATATTTTGATACAGTTATAAATGTTTTATTACAGTTTTGTTCTGACAAGTTAATAGTTCATATTATTTTAGGTTTGTTTATAACAGATTAATAAATAACTAAAGGAGTATATATATACCACATAAGTACACACACACAGGAATCCTTACAAGAAGAAGAACATGCACCCATACAATTATGATAACTTACAATAAACATACGTAATTCAATAAATTTTAAAATTAAGATAAACTAGCAACCTATTTTAGAGTTAAAATTAACATAAAACACATTATCATACATATAAGATAGAAATACATAAACTATTGTAAAATTGAATCATCAGACAAAATAAAGTAATTTCTTTAGACCAAATACCACAGAATACATTAAATCTTAATATCAAAAACAAGGAGATTGTTACGCAAAGTAAGTTCACAACATCTTGAATTATAAAGTGAATTTAGATCAGCTGGTGACTTTACAATAATGGAATTTATTCTTTTGAATCATGACTTAATATGAGACCGACAAGAACCTTTTTTTGTCAAGAAATTTGTTAAAAAACACAAAGTTAATCGACATTTGAGTTATTAAATACAGTCATACATTTTATTATTTGTGTTCAATTGGTGAATCTCGATTTTTGTAAAAAGAACAGAATAGACATTTACTAGATTATGACCACTCGAATATTAAATGGCAACCATCCTCTCAGATCTTCAAGGATTAACATTGCCAGTATTAAATCCACACTAAACCGACAAGGATGATTGGAAGATGGATGATTAAGTGTCAATGGAACACACTAAGTAAAACTGGACTTGAACTCAAGTAAGTAAGATCTACCCAATTTATGATTCCAAATCTTTCAAAATTCAAAGCTATTTTATGTATAAATTCAAACCTAACATGCACCAAAACCTTTTCTATGTTGGATATAATTTTTTTATGTGCCCATGGCAGTATAATTCACGAAACCCTGTATCATACATGTGACAAATAAACTCAATAATAATTGTAAATCAAACATCTATTTATTTATATCAATAGCTAGTTAAGCAAGGGCAAAGAACGCGTTCATAAATAAATAAAGCAAAAATAAAAATTAATAGTTTGTAAATTACTTAATAGTTTATGACTTTATAGTTTTTGACGTGACAACGTCTTAAATTAGGTTGCGGCTCGGAGTCACTCATGAAAAAGTGTAACGCCCGGTAACGTTACGATGCCCGTCCAGTGGGTCCGCCGCACGGGATCCGCACGTGATAAAGCAGATAACTGTGGGTCCGCCGCACGGGATAAAGCAGATAACTATGTTTATTCGTGAAAATGTAGAGTGCTTAGATTCGTCATTTACAACAACTACAACAATAAAGGTAAATAATTGTACACTGATATTTCATTATCGTAAACTATGATTGATTGATTAATTGTTAGATTGACACAAAAGTTGAGAACCTGAGTTTATAGGTTATGTCATACTATTGACAAATGTTGATAGTGTTAAGTAAATTATTAGTTTAAATCACTCTGCAATCAATCGTAATTTAGTCGATTGAGAAGAAACAGCGCGTATTGCTAGTCAAACATTTAAAATAACAAATTATAACCTCTAACCTGTCATAACAGTGCGACCAAACAAACGAACTAAACCGACCAATCACCACGCGCGGAGTTAGAATTTAACTGTGTTTAGCAAGAATTTCAAATTCCAATTTTAGTAAATGTTTTATTCAACTTTACCATTTACAATAACAAATTTTAATTAATTTCAAATTATGTACAATGTTTTAGTAAACAAAATATATTTCTATAGTTAAAATTTGTGCAATTCTTATTTTCATTCAATTCCTTGTTCCTATTGTGCAATTTAATAATATTAATATCAATAAATATTCTACCGAGAAAAAGACGTTGTCACGTAAAATCTTCGCCCGTAAAACCGACTTTACAGGCAACCATAATTTTTTATGTAACCTTTATAAATATGAGTTTTTAAATTTAATCTTTCTGAAAATGTATGGAAAAAATGTCTTTTTTATTGTTTTCTTTAGTTAATGAATGATACAATTTTAGTTATTCATCAAAATATTAGAAGTATGAGACAGAATTTTGATATTTTTATTTCTGAATTACAACTTTTCAATTATAACTTTCCAGATATTATAATCTTATTAGAAACATGGATAAGTTCAAACGAAGCTGACTTTTATAAAATACCAAATCATTATTGAATAACTAAATGTAATGCTAATTATAAAGCTGGAGGTTTGGCGTTTTATATTAATGATTTAATGAACAATGTAGATCGTATCCAATTTCAGTTACAATCGGCAGATGCGTTATTGATATCTATTGTATTTAGTAAAGAAACATTTTATTTACTTGCTGTATATAGGTTAGTGTTTAATGCGGCTGAAATTTTCATCGATGAGTTGAGGAACCAATTTGACAAGTTAAATTGTAATTTTCAAAATATGGCAAACGTTTTGCTTATAGGAGACGTTAATATAAATATATTGGACAATTTGTATGGGTCTGTAGATAGCTATAAAACTATGATGGCTATAAACGGGCTTGAAAGTTTAATACAGGAGCCAACACGAATTATAGAACAGTTTGAAACTTGCATCTATCATGCTTATATGAGAGTGTGCAGTAAGAGCAACATTACTGCAGACGCGTCTGTGATACAAGCGGATATCACAGACCACTCCCATGGTCTGGGTGAGCGCGCAGGTGAGGGGGCGGCGAGCCTGTGCTGTCCTCGCCCGCTACTGCACTGATTACGCCCGGCTCGATCGTTGGATAGCGCAGATTTATAAAATAAATAAACAAATTTGAGTGATTAAATTTTTCTCTTAATTTGCTGTAGTCGCGTCCCACTTTTTGTACGTACCATGTTTAATAACCATTCTGTGTCGTGGTCCATCGGTCCGTTGAAAACCAGGCTTAAACAAACACGTGTTTTAAATTTTGTTTTTATCTTCTTAATGGTGATTTTCATGCTAGGTTACACCACTGTAATACAAGTGTAGGCTTCAAACAAGTGTAAAATGCATATTTCAAAGGAAGAATGGTAGATTTAATTAGACTTAAAAATACGATATAGTTAAAAAAGACTTTTTTTTTAAAAAAAAGGAACACACACAAAAGAAATACTACACGTCTCAGTGTGTAGTATTACAATGACCACTATAAATTCAATTTGACCACCATACCACGTACAGAACATGTCGACAGTTGTGCCAGCAGTTTGATAATCCAATATTTCCTTTTAGTAACTGGAACCTGTCGCTGTTGCATACTCTGTATTCTCTGTCGTATCACACTCCATTGAGAGATCCTCTGCAATGGACCAATTCTGCAGCTGTATCAGTAGAGAAGTGTCGTCGTCAATTTCTTCCCATTCCATAGACTCCTGATCTCCACCGGAGTTTGTGTCATCTGTTTGCGAATTCTGAACTTGCTTTATAACGATATCCCACTTATAATACCCTTGTACGTTTACAATAAAACTCATGTTTGTCTCAACGTTTAAAGCTGGATATCAACGAAAATGTTAAGGTGTTTCAATGGTAGTCGTCAATGTGTTCCTATGGCGCAGGAACTCTTCCACTCTTCTAAGAAAATAATGCAAACACTTATTTGGACTAAGGAAGCACGTTCATGTAATTTTTAAACTATAGCACCGTATAAAAAAACTGACAATATGGATCAAAGCGATGTTGTGTAAATGAAATCCACAACATAATTGTGGATTACTGCATAATTGACGATGGTATTCCGATTTATATAGGAAATATTCACTGACCACTCAGTCTTTGAGTGTAAGACACCAACAAAGTTACCGTTCGTCTGAAAGCGCACATTCCATAGGAATGCAAACAAATAGAAACATTAATATATATAGTGTCCTACGCCTGTTGAGTGCCTATGCCAGTACCATATTTGCATAGGGGTTTTTCGGGCAGTAAGAAAATTGTAAACAACATTAGCGTAATAAAATACTTTTAAGGGCCGAGTACGGGTGAAGAAGCAGACACTGCTGAGATCAACAGAAACAGTGCGGGCGCTGACAATTTTAGTTAGAAGTTTTATTTTTTAAGGAATTTTTGTAATTCATCCCTCTTGAGAATCCTTTATTTTGCTTTAATTCATTCAAAATTATAGTATGTTTTGCCATGCTGGGGGGTAGCCTACTTACAAAACATTAATAACTAAGTTAAGAACTACTCAAAACTTTTTCTTGCGTATAATTCTTAAAAAAATCTAAACTGTCAAGCTCTTTTCCTTTGTACCAGCAGTTGAGTATTTTACCAAGTAGTAACAAGTTCTGAGATTGTTTTTTATTTGGAGCGGAAATAGAGAATAGAGAACATGCCAAATCATATTTACAGTACAAGAAGTTTTGAAAGTAATTATTTTAAATCACCCAAAGTAAATAAATCGATTTTCCGTCATACCTTTAAATACTTGGGTCATACCTTAAATAATCGTGTAATCAACTTCCGCTTCACATAAAAAATGCAACAAATGAAAATATTTTTCCAGGATAGCAATTATTTGGCTTTATTGTCAACAGGACATAGCCTACCTCACAAGGTTCTTAGTATAGCAGTTTGTTCTCGTATGTTCATACTATACATTTACTATACATACTCTTTACATTTTTACACAATTATGTTTTCTATACTTTAAATGATATATTATACTTTTAAAACAGAATTATTTACCATCATATGTTACAGTAGGCGGATACAAAGACTTTCAAATAATGCTAGACTGAAATGATTTTTTTTGTAATTTAGATGTTTTTTACAACACTGGTCACACAACTTGTTAAAGTGTCCAGTTTAATTTCTTAAACGTATATATGCACGTATTGCCATGTTTTTTATTAAGATAAATACAATTCATTTATTTAGTCGACAAACATGTCACCGCTACGAGCATTGTGATTCTGGTAGGAAGGGAAATTCAGAAGACCGGGTGAAGAAGCAAATATCCACTGTGGTGCGGGACCTACTTCTAGCGCTGTCCATACTGTGTTCTCTCTCTTGGAAGACTGATAGCGTGCAACACTTCTACACACTCTGTGTGCTCTGCTCTCCTGTTACTTACTACTTTATGTACTGTAAAGTAACATGTGAATAGGAAACAGTCTGACTGTAGGCTCTTTCAGACAATCGGCAGTTTTCAGGAATGTCAAAACCAGGAGTGATATTGGTGGTAGTTTTTCGTGGTTTAGCATTACGTAGCAGGAGATCAGCTGTCGAATATTCCAGTGTCTTGAGGCCTTTAATTTTGATGTGTTGGCATTAGACTAATGTAATAATAAGAATATTTATATTTAAAGAGATATATTTTAAAGAATTATATAAGTTCATATTGCTATACGGTTCATTGGTCTTAAAAAATTCACTTATATTTATAATTTTTTAATAGTAAATTTTATAAAGTACTGTATCTCATTAAAACCCTACGGACGACTAATTTATCATTCCTATAATATATTACTTATTAAAAACTTCACACAAAAGTAGCAAACTATAAAACCAATAACAACAAAGATATCTCGTATGTCACAAGCATATATCACTTATCTACAGTGTTTCTTTCGTACACAAAGCAAAATTAATATGGGTTTTTGTTGCTCAAAATCAACCTGAGAATCAAAATCAGCTGTAGCCCAGCGACCAGAAAGGCAAACTTGGTGTGGATGACATGCGAGGCGAAGTGCGCAGAGCAGAGAATGGGGCTATGCAATGATAGGTGGCAGGCGAGTACTGCTGTAGCCCAGCGACCAGAAAGGCAAACTTGGTGTGGATGACATGCGAGGCGAAGTGCGCAGAGCAGAGAATGGGGCTATGCAATGATAGGTGGCAGGCGAGTACTCCTGTAGCCCAGCGACCAGAAAGGCAAACTTGGTGTGGATGACATGCGAGGCGAAGTGCGCAGAGCAGAGAATGGGGCTATGCAATGATAGGTGGCAGGCGAGTACTCCTGTAGCCCAGCGACCAGAAAGTTAAACTTGGTGTGGATGACATGCGAGGCGAAGTGCGCAGAGCAGAGAATGGGGCTATGCAATGATAGGTGGCAGGCGAGTACTGCTGTAGCCCAGCTACCAGAAAGTTAAACTTGGTGTGGATGACATGCGAGGCGAAGTGCGCAGAGCAGAGAATGGGGCTATGCAATGATAGGTGGCAGGCGAGTACTCCTGTAGCCCAGCGACCAGAAAGGCAAACTTGGTGTGGATGACATGCGAGGCGAAGTGCGCAGAGCAGAGAATGGGGCTATGCAATGATAGGTGGCAGGCGAGTACTCCTGTAGCCCAGCGACCAGAAAGGCAAACTTGGTGTGGATGACATGCGAGGCGAAGTGCGCAGAGCAGAGAATGGGGCTATGCAATGATAGGTGGCAGGCGAGTACTCCTGTAGCCCAGCGACCAGAAAGTTAAACTTGGTGTGGATGACATGCGAGGCGAAGTGCGCAGAGCAGAGAATGGGGCTATGCAATGATAGGTGGCAGGCGAGTACTCCTGTAGCCCAGCGACCAGAAAGGCAAACTTGGTGTGGATGACATGCGAGGCGAAGTGCGCAGAGCAGAGAATGGGGCTATGCAATGATAGGTGGCAGGCGAGTACTCCTGTAGCCCAGCGACCAGAAAGGCAAACTTGGTGTGGATGACATGCGAGGCGAAGTGCGCAGAGCAGAGAATGGGGCTATGCAATGATAGGTGGCAGGCGAGTACTCCTGTAGCCCAGCGACCAGAAAGTTAAACTTGGTGTGGATGACATGCGAGGCGAAGTGCGCAGAGCAGAGAATGGGGCTATGCAATGATAGGTGGCAGGCGAGTACTCCTGTAGCCCAGCGACCAGAAAGTTAAACTTGGTGTGGATGACATGCGAGGCGAAGTGCGCAGAGCAGAGAATGGGGCTATGCAATGATAGGTGGCAGGCGAGTACTCCTGTAGCCCAGCTACCAGAAAGTTAAACTTGGTGTGGATGACATGCGAGGCGAAGTGCGCAGAGCAGAGAATGGGGCTATGCAATGATAGGTGGCAGGCGAGTACTCCTGTAGCCCAGCTACCAGAAAGTTAAACTTGGTGTGGATGACATGCGAGGCGAAGTGCGCAGAGCAGAGAGTGGGGCCATACAATGATAGGTGGCTGGCGAGTACTGCTGTAACCCAGCTGACTAGAAAGACAAAGTTGGTGTAGGTGACATGCGAGGCGCGGTGCGCAGAGCAGAGAGTGGGGCCATACAATGATAGGTGGCTGGCGATTACTGCTGTAACCAGTGACTAGAAAGACAAAGTTGGTGTAGGTGACAGGCGAGGCGCGGTGCGCAGAGCAGTGAGTGGGGCCATACAATGATAGGTGGCTGGCGATTACTGCTGTAACCAGTGACTAGAAAGACAAAGTTGGTGTAGGTGACAGGCGAGGCGCGGTGCGCAGAGCAGTGAGTGGGGCCATACAATGATAGGTGGCTGGCGATTACTGCTGTAACCAGTGACTAGAAAGACAAAGTTGGTGTAGGTGACAGGCGAGGCGCGGTGCGCAGAGCAGTGAGTGGGGCCATACAATGATGGGTGGCTGGCGATTACTACTGTAACCAGTGACTAGAAAGACAAAGTTGGTGTAGGTGACAGGCGAGGCGCGGTGCGCAGAGCAGAGAGTGGGGCCACGCAATGATAGGTGGTAGGCGAGTAGGCCCTAGGCTCTACCCGGATTGTTGCTCTCTGTCTCAGTAGTCAACCAGTCCCTTATCGCGGTCGCTCGACAAGCAAACGCTATTAGAGTAGTGAATACCGTGTTCTCTTGTGAACTTGAAGCAGCGGAGCACAGTCTGTGTTATCCATTAGCGTAGAATTTCATTGTTTTGAAATAATGTTTCCTTCCACACAAATATTCGAAAATAGCTGAATAATGGATTGAAGGAGAGTTTTTGAGAAATAAGCACACTGTACGCTTTTAATAAAACATGATCCAACTATTAGTCTATACATCGTACGATGCCAAGTTGAAATCAAGTACTGTACTTTGATTAGATGTACTGGTTTGTAACTTACTGGTTAGCGGCGATACAATTTTGAGTGTGCTATATTAATCATAATAACAATGGACGGTTCAAATTTCAAAAATAGTTTTGTAACCCCACGGATTGTATGTATGGTTTGATTACGTAAATACTCATTTACGGAACCGAAACACGATGTATTTATATTTAACATATTTATGTATAATACAACATTCACAAAAGTGATACTTTAGGGTTGTATTATTTGACTGTGATCTGAAACACTTTTATAAAACACGATGTCATGATGATATTTACGATTTGTCTAATATAACTTTTCTCTGTTAAAATCCTTTAGGCTTTCATTACAAATATATTTAGCCAACGTGTTCCTTTATACACCGGGCCTGTCACAGGTAACAGGTTATAGCTCATGGAGGTAATCGCTGAAAGGTCACTACTTCATCGGCAAGATATTTTAGATTTATGTAAACTTTTATTCCTACAAACCACTATAATGGTTTTTGAAAATATTTCTATGTTCATCGACAGTAGTTGATAGTATTGTAGAAATACACTTGCCACGAACGCAAATATTACAGGGAATAACTCTCGAACTGTGAAAATTCGTCGGTTTCAAGAGCAAGTTGGGTTATAATATTGGCTCTGCGTCATACACAATTATCTCGTATCTTGGTATGTGGTACAAGTGGTTTTAACAGATAGCTGACAATACTTCTCTTTGACGAACTTCATGTAATAAATTATTTACCAATTAGTTGTTCAAAAAAGAGTTCGGAATTGCGGCTATTCTCCTTTCAGTATATTTTACAACTTAAGTATTTTTCAGTATAGACACTTTTGATTAGATAATTTTGAACAATATACATATATTTTGCTACCCCTATTGGTTTCAAGATTAGCAACCGTCCAAATTTCGGGATGGTTGCAGCTTAGTTATTATGTACCGCAGATAAAATGTGTTTTAGAATACCTTTATTTCTAATCACATAACATTTCTATGGTGGGAAGGGTTGAGTTTAATCCCCATTTCAAATTCCGCGCTAGTATATCTGCGCATGCGTGAGTAATCGGCTGATAACGGTGCAGATTAATTCGACCAATAGGCGCCTTAGTTTACCAATATGCCTATATTGGGAGTTGTTTATCACTCGCAGATGAAAGGAGCCGCCACCAGACTTCTCGACGCCCTACAAATATTACAATAATACTTGAGTGGTTCAATTAAATTTCCTGCTTTATCCATACTGCGCTTATCTGTGGACAGACAATCTCAACAAGCGCTTTATCGACGCTGCGCCGCCTGGCTATAGATTGTAGAGTGCGATCACTTCTTAGATGGCCCGACTCCTCAGTCAGCCGGTGAAGTAGGTCAGATGACATCTGTAATCTCTAGCTTGATCAGGGCAGTCAGTAGACTGTATGTCACGCGGTGCTGGCTGAACGGATTCGACTGTCATAGAGATGGCTCGACTCCTCAGTCCGTTCCTCAGGCTGAGATACCGGGCTAGGTAGTACTATGACGTGCCTTGACGTAGACCAGGGCCTCTACTAGGCCATACGACTCTGTCTACACAAATGTGAACTCTCGCCTGCCCAAGCGCTCAAAAGCTTGTTGTATTTCCAATGTGTACTAAATAATTTTTTTATCTAATTCACTTACAATTTTATTACATAATATGTAGATAATAACAATTGAAATTTTTATAAAATGAATCCAAATGCCACATATTTATGAAACAGTGGAGTTATTTATGTCGTAATGTTTTTTTTCATAACATTATTTCAACAGTTTTATTTTTAGTCTCAGAACTGGCACGGTTGCGGCGGCACTCCTGCCAACTGTGGGAAACAGTTTGTAATAGTATGGGACCCATAAAATAACTGAGGACACAGACCTCGAATGGAATTATCTGAAGGACATTGTTTTTTTAACTAGCAAAAATTATCGGGTTATCAAATTTTCCAACACATTTTTTTTAAACCTGCAAGTAGCATAAATAGAGTAGAAAACAGTATAAACACCAAACAATGTTGTAAAAACATGATTCGATTCGGAAGATCATTCTAAAGTTCTTATTCACATACCGAACTCCCAACAACAAAACAGACGTATGATCGGGTTAACGAGCTGAACATATGAAAATGTGGAAAACCTGCTAATTTAATGGGTAGACAGTCTATAGGTCACATTGTCACAAATAATATTTATATCCGTTTATGCACATCCGTGCAAATAACCATCCAAATATAGGTCCTCAAACAAAAAAGCACCCACTACTCATGTTAAAGGAAAAAAACTTCTAATTGTGGAATACGCTGTACTGTTAAGCACAAACTCTATACAATATAACACAGAGAAGTTAAAAGGGTCCTTTCGGCTCTAAATAAGGCATAATTTTATGAAATGTCAAAGTAAATCTCATGGAATAGTTCTTACAGAATAATGCTCGTAATGCTGTAACGATAGTCCGCAGCAGTTGTGAGTACCGGAAGTGCATTTCCACGGTTTATATCAGGAAAACAGCTGATGATTTTCCCGTTCCGCTAGTAGTAATGCATTCTAACACCAGTTGCGCTAGTAGCCTGATGTTTGTAACTTCTGTATTGAAAATCGGTGAAATCAGCTGTTACCTTATTAAATTGTTTTTAAGTTAAGTATAAACGTAAAACCAGTGTAGTCCTAAACATAATATTTGCCGTTATGTCGTGAAACATATTTCTGTACAATCCTGACAAAACGTATGACGAAAGTTGAAATGGTACCACATTGTAATCAATTATAAAAAGAAAAAAAGAATACTTATTTGATAAGCTACGTTATCCAGATGAATTCTCAGCATTTTATCATTATAATAATAAATTAGTACTAGTTTTATTATTATAGTGATATAATAATAATCATTATATCATTATTATATTATATAATGATTACGCTTCCCCAGTTAAACTCGATCTCGTCCCGAAAAAATTCATTTATGACACTATTTAATCTGGGCTCAAAAAGGGTTTCAGAATTCCGCATGTTTTCTGAACGAAAGATCGTCCAAATACTTATGTACAGTCTCCGTACTGTATTTTATGAGTATTACGAACTATTATTTACATCTAGAATTGTATGTAATAAAAAGAACAACGGGATATATTGGTAAACTTGGAGAGTACAAGTTCCCAAAACTGGGTATGGTGTTGCTTTATTGTACATAAATATAAAAAACATTTGAGGGCTCTAACTGCAAAAGTCACATTCTCCAATTTTTTTAGAAATTGACTTTTGGGTATATTCTAATTATATTCATAGCTTTGCACATATTGATCTAAGAGTTTTAAAGCAAAACTAACAGTATTCCCACTTTATTTTAACGGTGAAAATTACGTTTGTTTTCAAAACTCACATTCTCCAAAGTCTTTGAATGCAAAATTCACATTCTCCATTTCAGCCAATAGGAAGGCTTGTTTGAGTCACGTGACACTGCAACCCTGTATCGTCTGTTTTGCTAATGTTTTGTAAGTAGGAAGTCAGTGTAGTGGTGTACTGTTTCTGTTTTATGCGTTAAATAGCTTAAAAATGGATATTAGTGTAAGACCAAGTGATAAAAGTAAAAGGAGAAACACCCAGGAAGAAGGTTCGAGCACCAAACCACTGGAAAAGAGCCCAGGCAAAAAAAGAAAAGGTAACCAAAACCTTCATAAATAACCTCTATGTTCATAACCTATTTGCCATGTTTCAAAGACCGGGTTTAATTAAGAAATAAAACTTTTTATTGCATAAATATTTACTTAATTTAACTATATTTAACTTACGTACCGGTCTGAGGCATAGCTTTTGGATGCTTGTCATTCTCTAGGCGTATGCAATTTTAGCAAATAGGACTTAGGCCTTTGTTACTTTTGACACGAAATGCTAATATATCATTGTGGGTTTCTCTGAGACAAGAAAATAGAAATAATTGCTGAATAAAATGTTAGAATCAGCATATTATTTTTATTTTTTTGTTTTCAGATATGCTCCGAAGGGTTTTTCCGGATTTTCCTACGTGTAACCACACCAAAGGCGCCCTACTTTGCCGATCATTGACAGCCCAGGGACATAAGAAGATTTCATTCTGCTTTTTATAAGGAACATGATAAAATATACCAAGACAACTTTGTTCCTAAAGCATATAACAATGAACGTGATAAAGCGAAGAAGACCCAAAAACCAAAAAAATATTAAAAAACAAGCTAGAGCAAAATATTTCATAACAAACCGTGAGAAGAAAATGGTTCCGGTGTGTTTGGGTACTTTTCTGAGGGCCTTAAATATTTCCAGATTTAGAATTAATAAAATTGCTGACCGGTTTTTATTACAAACATGAAATGCCGAAGGAGAGGAGAGGCGGGGTGACACTACTGGTAACAGATTTGTGGCTAAAAAAGAAAGTATTATGACGTTTATTAATAGTTTAAAGTGCAGTGAAACTCATTACTGTACAAACAGAAGTGGCCGAAATATTTGCCTGCAGAACTAAATATAAAGAAGCTCTGGCGAATGTATCAGACCAATGCGGAAGATCACCTTAAAGTGAAAGACAGTTATTTTAGATATATTTTTAATAGAAAATACAACTTGGGATTCGGATCACCTAGGGTGGACGTATGTTCTACTTGCCTAGAATTGGCAGAAAAAATAAAGTCGACAAAGAGTGATGCCGAGCGAAACATGCTTCTTGTTGAGAAACGGGTCCACAAGCTACGATCACAAGCATTTTACGGTTTGTTACAAGAAGACCGTGAAGATCTCCTAATATTATCTTTCGATTGCCAAAAAAATCAACCTCTACCTAAACTTCCGGATCAGTCCTCCTACTACAAGCCCTCAGCTATATTTAAATAATTTTTGTGTTGTAAAGGGCCATTCAAAATCCAAACTTGACAAAGATAATGTAACAGCTTACACGTGGACAGAGAATGAGTTTTCTAAGGGATCCAATGAGATTTCATCCTGTTTATATGACACTTTGAATTCTATTGAATCTGACCCCCTACATGACTGTTCGAACTTATTAGCGACGGGTGTGGGGGTCAAAATAAAAATTCAAATTTTAATCACTATGGTGGTGCTCATGGTTTGTCAATGCACCTGATAACATCAAGGAGGTACAGTTAGTTTTCCCAATGACAGGTCATAGTTTTATCCCCCCAGATAGGGTGTTTTGGCAATGTCGAGAAGGAGATAAAGCGATGTGAAGTAATTGTAAGCCCACAGGAGTACATTGACATCATAGGAAATTTTGCTACAGTGAAAAAACTTGGCGTTGATACTGTGAACCTTGATTGGAAATCTGAGGTGGAGCAACACATACGCAAGACAAGTACATGGCATTTTGGTATCCAGTCTTGTAGGCGGGTCTACTTTACTAAGGAGAGTAATGGTAACAATGAAACGGTTTTGGTACAAGGAGAATGTACCTATCGCCTAAAAGCAAATCCTGAACAAGCAGCAAGAAGTATAGTAAAAAGAGGGAGAAGCCTTAACAACATAAGACCAGTGACTATTGTTAAAGGTAACAGTGTTGGAAAGGAAGAAAAAAAAGGCTGATGTAAACACTCTTCTACTAAAACATTATGGAAATGAATGGCGACAGAATGAATCCCTGGAGTTTTTTAGACATGTATTAGATGACCCTGAAGTCGAAGTAATTGGTGACGATGAGGAAGGTTTGCCAACGAGCCGAAGAGATGCCTTGTTACCAAATTTAAAATACTGTACAGAAGTCCTAAATGAATAGGCAATAAAACTTTGGTTCTCTGATTTCTTCATTTTTATGAGTTTTAATACCGTACCTTATAAATCCCCAGTAATTATGTCTAAGCATATTAATTTATTACTATTTTCTTGTCTTTGAAAGCCTACAATGTTTGGTGTCAAAAGTAACAATCTCCATATCGGATTATTGCAAAACTAACATTCTCCCAGTTTGAGAATACAAAACTCACATTCTCCAAAGTTTAAAGGCATTTTTTCACTATGTTAGAGAGTGCTTTTATATACAAAAAATGTTGTAAATCTAATTCGATGGAATGCCAACTCTAAGAACATATAATGGTTACCAAGGTTACTTTATTTATAATGCAAGTAGCAGTTTTTTGCTATTTTCGTAAAATTTTTAAAAAGTGGAGAGTGTGACTTTTGCAGTTAGAGCCCTCATTTACTCCTTCTGTATTTTGTAAGCGTCATGACCGCCTTCATGTTGTACCCACTCAGTTTATATCGCCTTCACTATTTTCAACACTGCCAGCGCGACTCTCTTACTTAGTTAGAGTATCACCACTATTTAAGGCTGTTGCAGCGATTAGAATAATATCCGTGCTACAAGAGATAGCTTGCCTTTATCTTTGATATGTATATAATTAAAATAATTTTGTGGACATTTATTTCAGAACCAATCTTATCACTAAGATTCAATGATGTCGCCACCTAGATGGAAGCTTTCGAAACCTTGATAATGATAGATTCAAAACTGAAATCTTTAATAGATTTTTATACAGCAAATTCACAGTTAGGCCTATTACATATTATTGGTTTAAAATATTACAACGCTTTAGAAAAAAACATGAATACACTCGTACAACTTTTTTTGTATAGGTGAATGTTTAAGTTTTGTAGTATGTGGTTTTAAATATATCCCACAACATTCGTTTGTTCTGGTGAAAACATTTATGAATAATGTTACATTCAGCGTGATGATTGATGACAAACGCAATGAATGAATGAAATTACGGGTAGCTCTCAGGTTGGAACGTTACCCTACCGACTTATTGTTCCAACACATCATTCATAAATAGGGAGTCCTAAGCTAGTTATTTCGACGAGTTGAAGACCTAGTGTCAATTGACGGGAAAATTTACCATTCATCATATGGAGAAACAAAAACTGAGGAATAACTAATATCAGAACAAATATCTACAGGTAACAATTTTACAGTTAAGCACCCGCTGGTTCTACCGATGTGACAATCGGTATGATCGTCCTGACTCGATTTTCAACCAATCGTATAACATACTTTAAAATAATCGTATGTTGTCATTGGAAATAGTTCAATCGATTCAGGATTGGAAAATACATTTATAGTTAAATCTTTGGCTTTTGGAGACAACTTCTCATAATTCAGAAAATGTATTAACTATTTTTCGATAACACCTGATGAAATTAAAGGGATTTAAGAAGACAAATAAAACCATTTTGTAATCATGTCCAATTGAAAATCCCAAAAATAACAGTGTGAAATTTTATGGTATGGATATGAAACCACACATCTCCGTTCGCACACCCAAAATAGACAATTAGGAAGCGAGCCCCCATGGTGGCGAACGGGATGGTGGATCAGAATTAAACCTAGAAAAAAAACAACACCGTGGATAGCGTGCTCAGATTCATTTATTTATCATTCATTGACTTTAGAAATTCACTACCCACACAGAGTAACAACAAAATAACATCTTTAACCAAAATAAGAACATTCTGTCAAAAACAATATTGGTCAGACGAATATATATATATATATATATATATATATATATATATATATATATATATATATATATATATATATATATATATATATATATTCAGGGATTGACACATTTTTTTCAATGTATTATTTTTGGAAACATTTTTATGGGAAATATAACTTGAGAAAATAAATTGTTTTTAATGTTCTTATTCGAAATTAAATTTTACGTTTTTAAATTTGTCCGCTTTTATTTCGTCTCCAATACAAAAACGAAGGTTTTGTACAGCGACCTAAATTGCCTAATTTAAATGAGTGGATGGAGCAAAATTGCCATTATTTTTGTATTCGTTGATTATCTGAAAGGACTATGAATGTATCATAATCTATATTTTTCAAAATTGAAAATCTATTGTAAATACCTCAAATACCGTACACAACAAGTAAAGTTTCTACATCGTACAATTGCCCTTTTTTGACCATAAATAATGCAAAAATAGACACTTACTGTTACATGTTTTTTGTCCACGCCTATATGATCCACACATCTGTTATTGCAGGGTTTCTATTCCAAAACCGTACAGAACAAGTAAAGATTCTACATCGTACAATTGCCCTTTTTTGACCATAAATAATACAAAAATAGACACTTACTGTTACGTGTTTTTCTGTCCACGCCTATATGATGTATTACGCATCTGTTATTGCAGGGTTTCTATTCCAAATACCGTACACAACAAGTAAAGTTTCTAAATCGTACAATTGCCCTTTTTTGACCATAAATAATACAAAAATAGACACTTACTGTTACGTGTTTTTCTGTCCACGCCTATATGATCCACACATCTGTTATTGCAGGGTTTCTATTCCAAAACCGTACAGAACAAGTCCCCAATGTGTGTGACAGTCCCTAGTCACATATATTTGCACGACAAAGAATAACAACGATGAATATATGACCTTGAATACTATACTATACATATATAATATATAACGTATTTAAATAACTTACGTATTGCATTCATCTTTCTATTGTTCCATCATTAGCAAGATATGTTTACAATATCTATATTCTATTCAACCAAAATATAATTATAAACACCGAAAATCTGGTATTTGTACACTGTATGACAAACTGCACGGAAATATGGAGTGTCTTTATGCCCTATGTTTGTTCGTGTGAGATCTAGGCTATACATGTAAACTGTAATGACAATTTTAAAGTATTTTTTCTACTACGTAATAGATCTTTTAGAATATATAAATTTTTGAAGGTTCCTGTCTTTTTCCATCATAGAACGTAGTTCTATGACTTACGCATTATTTCCATTACGGTTATCGTCATCGTCTGCTTTGGACCAGTCATCATAGAATGTGTTTTTTTTTTTCAAAAATTTTCAAAATAAATATCTTATACTACTCAGTAAAATCACTTATGACGAAATTGTATGAGTCTTATACCATGTTTTGTACATATGTAAGAATTTCTGGTTTGATCTAATTACACTTCCAACGCCACAGCTGAGTTTGTCTTGTAGCTCCGATCAGGAAAATACAAATACACAAGTCTCGGAAACATACTTTGGTCAATAAGCGTTTACTTCTAGTCTTTGTCATGTATTGTCAAATATATTCCAATGCCAAAGTTAACTAACTTAATCCATCTTAATTTATAAATAATTTTTTTTCTTAATTTATTTTTCATTATTTGTCAAACATTACGTATTATTCTCAACGTCATGAATCACAATAAAGCTCAGTTACGTTTGGGACTGCCATTTCGTGTAGATTAGTCTGATTTAAATTCTTCAAGTGTATTTATTTTACTAACCAAAACTTTTAAAATGAGATTATAAGTGCTATTTGAAAATGTTTAGTTACCCCCAACCCCCTGAGGGTCAAAGATTTGAAACAATATTATTATAAGTGTAGCCCTTCGTAGCTAATAAGACTGCCGCAAACAGATTTCACATATATAAAATAACAAAAAAAGATTAAGAATGGTGCAACTTACTTTTAAATGACTCTGTATATTTTACTATCTCTATACAATTTTTCTGATGTTTGCTTGCAGAGGTACGTCCCCCGGAGTGCTCAGCTTGGGCACGGGATCCCAGCTACGGGAGCTGAGCTGAGGGAGACGCTGTGGCTCGTCGAGGACATGACTGAGGGTCAGATTCCCCATCTAGCATACTCTCTTTGCATACGGGCATGGAAAGCATGCCACTAAACACCGCACCGGTCGGAGTATGGAGGAGTGACGTCATAACCTTTCGGACACCGAGGGGCCTGAGCCTTGGACAGGTCCAATGTCCAATTTGCGCGGGACAGATTGCCGAAGATAGGCCTTGTGGTTACACTGTGGAGATTGCCGAAGATAGGCCTTGTGGTTACACTGTGGAGATTGCCGAAGATAGGCCTTGTGGTTACACTGTGGTCTACAATGCGGCCACGGACCCTACCGCAATCCCAATCTGCAGGCAAGTGACAGCTAATACAGGAGATAGTTTCGAATGATTTTGATAGGGTAAGGGTGTAAGGAAGGATTTCCTCCCACATAGTAGGGATTTTCTCCCACGCCTTCCTTTTTTCCGCAATTCACAACAGTATACAGAAACAGGTAGATAACCAGAGACAGTGTTATGTTCTGTAAGACGTAATGTGCCAGACTTCTCACACTGGTGTCCAATGTGTCTATGTTCCAAGTAAAGGTTCATTTTTTGCCTGAATCGGCAGGAACATGTATTCCCCTTTATAAAGAAAGTCGGGTTGGCCCTAATGGAAGACGTGTGCAGGGTCCTGACAAACTGCCTGACTCACAAGTCCTATGTCTTGGAGAGCCTCGGTATCATGGACATAAACTGTCGTATCGGGAAGAGATCACTCAAAGGAGCACTCGCCAAGACCGAAAGCTTCACTTTCCTCAAGTGCGGTTTGAGGTCGGGAGGAGAAGTTTCACCTACTTTGGCCCAACCTTGTATAATGACCTCCCTAGCACCATAAAGTCGCTGTTAGCATGTTTAAAAATAAAATAAAATATACAACAGCAACTAAGATGTTAATAAAGGATTTGCATATTAAGTAGTGTTTTTTGTATATTAGATAGGTAGATTTTAGAACTTTTATATGTTATTTACATAATTTTCATTTCTGTATTTGACTTGCCTTAAAATATTTAATTTATAGCGTTTTAACTTTTTTTGTAATTTTTGTTATAGTTTACGTGTTTTGGTTTATGTTATTGTTCTTTAGTTGATAAGTAGTATTAGGCATATACCATTTGACGCAAGTTATTCTGAAAACCATTTATGTACTGATAAACGCTTATTAAATAAAGGAATTTTGATTTATTTATTACAAGTATTCGATAAATTTATAGTTCGATTTATGAACAACTCCATAATGGAATATTCCTGTTAACCCATTCCTGTGCTTTTGTATGTGTGTGGGAGGGGGGGATAAAATAATCTTTCGTCTTCGGATCACGTGGAATAAAGGCACCGAAAATCAGAGAGTGCTGCAGTCCACCACCACAGCTGTAGGAATGTTTTTTGTTCAGCCAGGACAACAACACATGTTTGTTAGTGAACCTCGGACGAGAGTGCTGCAGTCCACCACAGCTGTTAGGAATGTTTTTTGTTCAGCCAGGATAACAACACATGTTTGTTAGTGAACCTCGGACGAGAGTGCTGCAGTCCACCACAGCTGTAAGGAATGTTTTTTGTTCAGCCAGGACAACAACACATGTTTTGTTAGTGAACCTCGGACGAGAGTGCTGCAGTCCACCACAGCTGTTAGGAATGTTTTTATTTCAGCCAGGACAACAACACATGTTTGTTAGCGAACCTCGGACGAGAGTGCTGCAGTCCACCACAGCTGTTAGGAATGTTTTTTGTTCAGCCCAGGACAACAACACATGTTTGTTAGTGAACCTCGGACGAGAGTGCTGCAGTCCACCACAGCTGTTAGGAATGTTTTTTGTTCAGCCAGGACAACAACACATGTTTTGTTAGTGAACCTCGGACGAGAGTGCTGCAGTCCACCACAGCTGTTAGGAATGTTTTTTGTTCAGCCAGGACAACAACACATGTTTGTTAGTGAACCTCGGACGAGAGTGCTGTCCTCCAGTTCATTTTCACGTGTTTTTCCAGTTTTTATGGTATTAATTACTTTTTAAGAACTTGCCAATCTTTTCCGCTAATGAGTATACAAATTGCGGCTATGAGTCACTAACTGACACAAAGTTCATTAATTTATTGGTTTTACATATTAGAGGCCAATACTGTCCCGAATCGTATGCTCTCAAGTACCTCAGTATAGACAGACTCCTCAGATCGATGAGCGGGAAATCTGTTCGAGAGAAACAGTTTTTTTAAAATATGTTTAAAAAAAACGTCGTACCTAAAACGTTTCTTAGTCGGGATTACCTTCCACTGAATGTCATCAGACTTTGTTAAGATGCTGGGGTAACATTCATCGAACAAGCGGACTGAATGCCCGGCTTAGGCTGGGACACAAGACTTAGCAGGAGAACGTCAATTGGAAGGTCTTGAGAACCTTTTCCAGAACTAAACAAGACTTTGATACACCTCATGTAGCATATTACAAAACCATTCATTGAAAGGAACTGGAACATTTGGGATGACATAATAGCCTTACAACTGTACTTAAATTAGCCATCATGTTGATACCACACTGGTATCCAATAATTTGCTGAAAACAGTTCATGTCACCACAAGCATGTCTGGCAATGCACAGCTTGTCACAGATCAACTGAGCATGTCTCTTGTTGGTTCCCTTAAGGGAGTCAAAGTGGTAGGTCTGATTGGCTTTAGACAGTAAACAAAACGCTCCAATGGCTTCCGCTATCGTCTTTAAGGAATTCGTCACCATTATTGACACATGCAAATATAAAACGTAAGTTTATCACAAAAGGGTATTCAAGGATTTTAA
>NW_025781841.1:0-35102 GCF_021130785.1 Homalodisca vitripennis | reverse complement strand
ACTATTTAACATGTAGAATGGATGTGTAGGGGCCGCCAAAGTAAATGTCACCGTGCTCCATTATTACCTCTAACCTACAAGTATACAGTGTTTTTAAATAATCACGATAAGGTTAATCACGGTTAAATGACATTTGCCCGTGTAATATATGTTTATATTTGCTGCTCTCAGTTTATTCACTAAATGGTCCATATATTCTTCACTTACCTTTCGGTTGTAATCAATTAATACGCTTAGGCATTTGATTTTATTAATCATTTCATCACATAGAAAATTATAATTAAAATAATGCTTTTAAGAAAAAGGTTAAAGTCAATTTCAAATGATTTAAATGTTTATCAGATCAAATAAAAATATTTCTTGGCCTTGTCTGAAATTCATCACATGCTTATTGATAATTCAATGTGTTATTGAATGCAAGTCCAACATTATTTTACTTTCAATAACGTCACATGTATCATCGCTAGCGAAATGTCATCAGCGAATGCTAGTATTTATTATAGTCTTTTTTATAATACATCATTGAAATCAATTACGTAAAAACCGTCTATAAAATCTATATAGGTTGCAATTGCGCGGTTTTCTCTATCCAAAGTTAAAACAATATATCTTATACTTTCTGTATAATGCAAAATCTGTGCTCTTGTCATAAAATAATTCTATATTGGTAAATAGACAAAAAAGTTATAATCGAAAAAATTACACATTCTTTAATCGAATACATGCTTCAATAATATTTTAGGAATAGTAAAATACATATCGGTACATAAGTATTCGATACACGACATATTATTAGCTTTATGCACAGGTACGATACATGACACCTTTAGTTGACTTGGAAGTACTTAATTAGCAGTGAGAGGATTAAAAAATTTGGGTTTTTGGAACTAGAAAAACTCCAAATTCCCTTTTCATCTTTCAACACTGGTTTATATACTCAATTACTAATGAAAGTTGTAATATTATTAATAATTTTTGCAAGGTAAGGATATGTTTTTGTCTGGCCGCACATGAAAATAAAATAATATTACTACAAAAAATAGTAAAGGAATTCGCTATCCAACGTTAATTTCCAGCCACCTCATACGTGACATCTCCAACAGTAACGTGTGTGAGGCGCTGCCGCTCAGTTCGGAGCACTGCTACCCTCGGTGGCTTCTATTTTATTTGCACGTCGAATCATCTTTGTGAGTTCTCTAGACATGTTCCTATAACGTTCAGGTAGTGCAATATTGTTTGATGATGATTGATTATATTTCTATATATATATATATGTAAATGATAAGTTTTCTAGTTATGTAAAACAATTATAAGCACGTAATTGAAATGTTTTAGTTTTTCATATAATATTAGTTTTTTAATGGCTAAGGAAATAAATACATTTACATAAAAAAATATACCTAGAGGTGTAAACCTATATTAATCAATGCAAAAGAAAGAAAATACTTACAGTAACATCACAAAAATATATTTGATGCTAAAATATCATACTAAAAATATTTATATATGTCAAGGAATCCGTCATTTTATAGCATACCACTCCCTAAAATATTATTGATATATGTATAACAAGTTTTCCACTTAAATATATATATATATATATATATATATATACATAAATAAATTATATATTCAGTGCATACTGTAAAACAAAATTACCTTTTTATAGGTTTGCAAACTGTAAGTTATTGTACTTGTGCAGTGGAAGAAAAAATTTAATACATTTGTATCCCTATCGTTTTAAAAACGAAAAATAATTCTAAGTCAATTGATCCATACTAAAATTAATAGTTTTAATAACAGTCGAAAAATTTAAAATCTTTGCTGTAATTGCCATGTAAAATAAGCAACAGTGAGAAGTATTTTGAAGGGTTCTTTGATATATAATATAAAATAAATTATAATATACAGTGTAATAGTTTTATTATTAATGGAAAAACTAGGAAATTATAGTCTTTATCATTCCAATTGTATGCTTGTTTTAGAATCTCATAACAAAAGACACACTAAGAGGAATCGGATTGCTCTACAGCCGCCGTCGAATTTACAGAAATGGTAGTTTTTCAACAGCAATCGGATAGCTGTACGGCCATTATTGGGAACCTTATATTGTCCCGTTCCCAAGACTAACCGTGTGGTGTCAGATAACTGAAGCTATTTCCCATCTAAGTATGTCTTTGGTATTATTTTGTCCCATTTCCAGAACCTTTAGTGTGTTATATATTATTCGACCGGCTTTTTCACACCTGAAACATACAATTCTAGTAGTTTTGCTATGAATTAAAGTTAACCTTGGTAAATTAAAACCTGGTAAACCTTTTAGTTAACCAATACAGTTTATGTCATTCAAATCTTTTCTCTATCCTTATCGATTGATAGATAATATTAACAAAAATTAAGATAACTTTACTGAACTGGCTTGCGGTGTTTTTAATTCTTCGTTTAACTCTGCTAAAGTCATAAATAACATCAAACCCTGTCCGAATCACTCCAATAATTGCTTGCATTATAAAAATATTACTCAAATTTATATACATAACTGTAGACATCTGTCTACAGTCTACCGTGTTAAATCAAAACTACCAAGGCCAGAGTATTTTAAAAGATTTAATTGTGAATGAAAAGTTTCGATATGATATATCTCAAACTTAATTGTTTGTTAGTTGATGTATTACAAATTGTCATTGACCAAATTTTGGATATAAAATATCTTTTTAATTTAATAATTTATTACCGGTTGTAATCGAACCTGGATACTATTTTTTTTTTACATTATGATGCTTCTGTTTATTTATTATTAAGTATATATGTACAGAACTTTCGTGTTTTCAACTTTGCATCGAGATATCCCTTAAGCATTTGGGGAGGACAATAAAAATATGAGATTGTAATACGAGAAAGCTTCGTCCAACCCTCATGCTCGAACTGCAGCCTACTGCACCAATTACTGAGATACTTTAACGTCAATAATTTAATCTCGTCTATACGCCCACTTGATGTTTCCAATTTAAGCATGTTGGCATGTTTCTGATAGGAAGAAATTTTATAATCATTCGAATTTGACCAAAGTTTAATTGCCTAACTAGCATTGCAAACTGTCAAAAACTGCAGCATAAGTGAGCTGATTAAAAAATAGTTTCTTTCAACTTTCACACTTCGCGTTACCAATTACCTCAGGCACACGTCACCATGATTAACATTGCTATCTTTACAGCACACAAATCACTACTACGCGGTAGCTACGTGTTCACCCGTGCTGGAGGGATTTTTTTCCAACTACTGGAGGAAGGAACTTGTTCAGGTGGACTTTGATCACCGACCTTCCTTTTCCAGGTGAATTGTTGTGTCATAAAATAAGAAAAACTCGACTGCTTATCTTATTATTCAGAGCCAAAGAGATTACAGTCGACAAGTTCCGCTGATACTATCACACAATGTGGGTACTGCTTAAGGCTTAAAATTTTTTAGATAAAGGTATCTGATTAACGTGCATTTTAAAGCATTTATCCACCCACGTGAGTCCAAGAGTTTGGAGATAAATTTATTTTTGGCAAGCTTTACAAGAAAGGGAAACAATAATAAAGATCTTGGACTATATTAAATTTAATTTTTTACATTATTAAAACAGATTTGAAATGGGTGACGTGGCTGAAAATTCAAGACTAAAAATAAAAAAATTATGTGCATAATTTGCTTAGTTAGTATTAATGATGAAACTTATTAACTTCACAAGTCAAAATAAAGCATAAATTACAGGAAGTTGGTTATTCCCATAGTAAACACGTGACTGCCGCTTCTCAAACTTACTGAGCAGTAAGATTTATGTCACCCATCATCCACGAGACGCACAGAAATCAATCCATCAGCCTCCCGTTAAAACACCGACACGTTCGTTGCTCAGCCGGAACCATGGCGATATTGAGCGCGTCTCACTCTGAGATAGAAACACCCACGAGAGGTTAACGTTTAAAACTCAGAAACTGTGAGTTCGAATAAACAGAGTTAAAACCATCTTGCCAAATGTTTAATATATTAAAACTTGTAAATATTGATACGTTCTGGACTTAACATTATTCCTATATATTATTACATTTTTGACATTATTTTCCTCGTTTAAATTGCAAAAGTGTGGTGGAAGTTAACTAGGAGCCTCTCATAACCATAGATGTAATTTTAGTCGTTACAACATAAATTGAACAAGATGTGGGTAATATTCCAGTACTAAAATTGAGGTTGCACTTATAAAAAAGTGGTTCTCCGTATTTAAGTGGAGGATATGACTTGGTTTCATATGTGAATAATCATAAAAAACTGTTAATTATAATATTCTTACACGTGAAAATGGTGGAATTGTAACGAATAACATACATTAAAACATAAACTCAAATTATTTTATGTGTTTTAAATTAAGTTGAGCAGTGTGTTAAGACCGAAATTGTGATAAAGGTTAACCAAAGAAATTATTTTGTCTGAAATTTGCAGTTATAGTTATAGTAAATATTAGAATATGTGCTTCTAATATTTAAAGTTTTGTAATAAAATCCATTAATTTCGATATTATTTTGGCTAGCTTTTGGAACTGAATTCTATTTTATATTACTCCGTGGATGCCCCATATCCCTAAAACATCGGAATTTGTAGTTATAGCTTAAAAAAGCAAAAAGCTTACTAATATTGTTACTTTAACAAGGAATTAATTAGATTTTGATAAGTTTTACTCGCTTGTTAAAAGATAGATATTAATAAAAGTTATCCTAAGGAACTATTTCATCTACTGTAAAAATGTTTCAGTCAAAAACATTAAAACATTTTATACGTTTCCATCAAAAACGTTTTATTAATAAAAACAACTAACAAAATGTTTTACGTTAGTGGGATCCTTACACCTGTAAAATGAGTTGTAACTATTGTATCACTAATAAATTTTAATACTAATGTCTTGGCCAAGTGGGTAGAATTTGTTAATTAAATCGTACGACTTGTACCACTAGTTTATATAGATATCTTTTGTGGGTTTGGTTGAAGCTGGGATCTTTACAATATTATAGTTTCTGAGAAGCAAATAACAGAGAAATATAAATGTGTTATAGTGTAAATCATAGCACCAAATAGTTTTTATGGTCGTTTGGATAAGCAATGTATTGACCGGACCTAAAAAAATTGTATTTACTGATTTATTGAGCTAAGTTTATTGTAAGCTTGAATTATTATGTGCTAATATTCACTTTAATGTTGAATAAATTTATACATCGCAAAATATAATAAAATTACCATAACATATATAAATATATCTGATCAACATTTTACAAAACTTTAACTTAAAATAATTCTTATTATGAACATATTTATTTGAAGGAATCTACTTTAAAATACCTAAGGATCATTTATCCCTGAACCGAAGGCTCAAGTCACTTACAAACCCTATAAAAATAGCTTGCTTAGATACTTTTGCTGTAAAATCTCACAAGTTGAAATGCACTTGGTTATTTAACTGGATAAACTATGAAAATAACCTAAATTATTTCACTAAAAATTAATGTAAACATGTTAGACATAGATATACTAATAGGATTCCATATACAAGTTCACACTGCAAGTGATGTCTTTGTATTTATTTGTTGGTTGAAAATTTACAGTGTTTTAATGCTCATATTAATATTATAAGTTTATGATGACTTTCTTTTGTTATGATAAAAATTATGAAAATATTGAATTTAAAATTAAATAAAAATATATGCAAATAAACTAGTATATTAGTAAATTGAGAATAAAACTATTAAAAAA
The DNA here is from genome assembly GCF_021130785.1 of Homalodisca vitripennis. Classification (NCBI taxonomy): domain Eukaryota; kingdom Metazoa; phylum Arthropoda; class Insecta; order Hemiptera; family Cicadellidae; genus Homalodisca; species Homalodisca vitripennis. The sequence continues at coordinate 29,318 of NW_025781841.1, read as the reverse complement.
ATATAGAGTAACAACAGGAAAAGATTTTAGTTGTGTTTCAACTTGTTCAGACGGCGATATGTCCGAATATGTTATCTACAATCTATCTACCTTTGTTACACAACCTTCGCCGAGTGCTGAGTCAGCGGGTCGGCGAAATGTCATCCCTTGTTGCTGTTGTTTGCCAACTTGTAATTACCTTATCCACGAAAAGCTGAGAGCAGCACAAACCAGAACTTTATTCTGTCAGTCAAATTTGTGTTGCTAGTTGATAGCATAGTTGAAAAATGGGGCTGACAAAAGTTATATTCTTCACTAATTTTTACAATTTTTTCAACAGTGAAACTTCCTTTTTCATTCAGTAAATACTAGTAGTATACTAACCAATGCGTCCATTTCAAACATCAGCTATACCTTAAATTTTATGAACACATAACACTCTTGATCTGTGTTAATAGTTATAAAATAAAGTATGCAACACGCAAATAAATGATGTAAGGTTTTGAATTAACTATAATCCATTTATAGATATTTAGCTTAAAATATATGAACCTTATCTGTATATCTGTAGTACTTAGTTCATAGAGCAAAATTATATAATTATAGTAACAAATCATTATCGTACCTCATTGCTTTTATAAATATTGTATTTAATTAATCATTTAAAATTAGTCAATTTTCAAAACAACGTGGTATGGCCAAGATTTTTTTATTTATATCCCAACCTTACCGTTATTTTAATTAAATAGTATTTATATTAAGTAGTAGTAGTAGATAATATTAGACAGCGTATTAAGTGTAAAAAACTCAAATGCTTTATTTCACGACAATAAGTACAGAAATAGGTTAGAGAATAAATGTCATAAAATGTATAATATTGTAAGGGTACAATTTTATACCCCGTTTTTTTTTTTTCTCAAATGAGAAAACGTTTATTTTGACAAGTAAATGTGTCAATTTATTTTCGTCGATAGTCGTCGTCGTCGTAGTCCTTCCGTTAGAAGGAGTTAATTTGAGGTTAGGGAACCTCTCTACTCGGGGCAGTGCAGTAGTCGGAGCTCCGATGTGGCCGCTGCAGCGTCTGCCGACAGACTGACAAAAACGCGTTTCTGCGCATGACCGGCTGGCGGTCTACTTAATACAGCCGACCCGACAAGCGACAGAGAGTTTTGCCTGCGGACGTCGTGGTGTGAAGTCGATTCGAGGAGAAGAGTTTGCCTGCTGACTTCGTTGTGTGAAGTCGATTCGAGGAGAGGAGTTTGCTTGCGGAAGTCGTGGTGTCAAGTCGAGTCGAGGAGAGGAGCCCGGTACGGAGCATACACATTCGCCTTATTTCGTCTATTTGGTGAGTCACTACGATTTGTAATCGTTAAGTAAATTTAATAATTCGGAGCGTAGAATAGCGTTTATAGATTATCGCGGTTAGTGATAGTAGTATATCTATTAAATATAGGTTCTACTACCCTTCACTACTTTTCCTAGTTTCCAAACGTACATTTTGCATCCTATAAGCCGTATAAGCTGGTTATCCTATTCCTAAGATTAATAATTCGGTACGTAGGATAGGTTAGCAGCCGTTTATAGGTTATCGCGGTTAGTATTAGTAGTGTATCTATTAAATATAGGTTCTGCTACCCTTCACTAACTTTCCTAGTTTGCAAACGTATATTTTGCATCCTATAAGCCGTATAAGCTTGTTGTCCTATCCCTAAGACTGATAATTCGGTTCGTAGGATAGGTTAGCAGCCGTTTAAAGGTTATCGCGGTTAGTGATAGTAGCGTATCTATTAAATATAGGTTCTACTTACCCTTCACTACCTTTCCTAGTTTCCAAACGTACATTTTGCATCCTATAAGCCGTATAAGCTGGTTATCCTATTCCTAAGATTAATAATTCGGTACGTAGGATAGGTTAGCAGCCGTTTATAGGTTATCGCGGTTAGTATTAGTAGTGTATCTATTAAATATAGGTTCTGCTACCCTTCACTACCTTTCCTAGTTTGCAAACGTATATTTTGCATCCTATAAGCCGTATAAGCTGGTTATCCTATTCCTAAGATTAATAATTCGGTACGTAGGATAGGTTAGCAGCCGTTTATAGGTTATCGCGGTTAGTATTAGTAGTGTATCTATTAAATATAGGTTCTGCTACCCTTCACTACCTTTCTTAGTTTGCAAACGTATATTTTGCATCCTATAAGCCGTATAAGCTTGTTGTCCTATCCCTAAGACTGATAATTCGGATCGTAGGATAGGTTAGCAGCCGTTTAAAGGTTATCGCGGTTAGTGATAGTAGCGTATCTATTAAATATAGGTTCTACTACCCTTCACTACCTTTCCTAGTCTGCAAACGTATATTTTGCATCCTATAAGCCGTATAAGCTTGTTATCCTATTCCTAGGATTAATAATTCGGTTCGTAGGATAGGTTAGCAGCCGTTTAAAAGGTTATCGCGGTTAGTGATAGTAGCGTATCTATTAAATATAGGTTCTACTACCCTTCACTACCTTTCCTAGTTTGCAAACGCATATTTTGCATCCTATAAGCCGCATAAGCATGTTATCCTATTCCTAAGTTTAATAATTCGGTGCGTAGGATAGATTAGCAGCCGTTTATAGATTATCGTGGATAGTAATAGTAGTGTATCTATTAAATATAGGTTTCTACTACCCTTCACTACCATTCCTAGTTTGCAAACGTATATTTTGCATCCTATAAGCCGTATAAGCTTGTTTGTCCTATCCCTAAGACTGATAATTCAGTGCGTAGGATAGGTTAGCAGCCGTTTATAGGCTATCGCGGTTAGTGATAGTAGCGTATCTATTAAATATAGGTTCTACTACCCTTCACTACCTTTCCTAGTCTGCAAACGTATATTTTGCATCCTATAAGCCGTATAAGCTTGTTATCCTATTCCTAGGATTAATAATTCGGTGCGTAGATAGGTTAGCAGCCGTTTATAGGTTATCGCGGTTAGTGATAGTAGTGTATCTATTCACTATAGGTTCTACTACCCTTCACTACCTTTCCTAGTTTTGCAAACGTATATATTGCATCCTATAAGCCGCATAAGCTTGGTATCCTATTCCTAAAATTTTACAATTTGGTGTGTAGGATAGGTCAGGAGCCGCTAATAGGGTATCGTAGGTAGTGACATGTTGCTTTCAGGTTTTACTTTATATTATAACGTTTGTACTATTGGTTTAAAGAAGGAATTGGTTTGGTTTGATATATTTAATATTGTATTTTTATATTTGTAAATTCAAAAAGTAACCTCTGCCTAACACAGCACAACAACACACTGAAGTAAGAAGAAACGAGCAGACGATACAGGGACCGGTTCGAGTCAACGGCTGTGGAATAAAGATCTCGCGGACCACCGATATTAAAAATCTGTTTTCTCACGCACAAATAATTACCAAAATAGTCGACGTTACAATAGGATTTATTTCTAAATGTCACCTTTTAGAACGGGGCATTGACAGTTTCTAATTAAAAATTTATTTACGTAAAATCGCAAAACATAGAACAGAAAACTGTGATGATATCGTTATATTGAAGAGTGCGAATAACTGAATTCGCTCTGAAGGAGTCTGAGATTTTCTGTTCACTTACGTTTAACCTCGTTTATAATCTCGATCTCTACCAGCGTACGGTGAGGGCGCGGGTAAGATAGAAATATAAGGCGATATCACTACCCTGGAGTAGAACCCAGCACGACTGCATCTATCAGGGCAGACGATATAAAAAAGCGTTTATAACCGAAACACCTCACATAAAATGGCGCCCGAACAATTGGACCGAAAAGAATAGAAATCCAAAGACAAAATGCTAAGTGATACGACAGAGACAACTTAAAATACACAAACTTACTGCGAATAACTATTGAAAATGGATGTACATATTTTAAGGTTTCTGAGAACCATATTAAACCTTCTGGGATGGAACGTATTTTGGATGTATATTAATGGAGGAGAAAGCGGTACTACAAGCGATACAAAGAAAACTGATTCAAAAACAACGAAGCCTCCGCCTACGACGTCTACTTCTACTGGAGTAATACCAAAGACCGTTCAAACAGGACACTAGATAAATCTTCAAACTTTTGTAACTCCAAGCGCCGGACGACGGTGATATATCAACCGACGTGGATGCAAGGTTCAGCTGGGTTTATAAGCTCACCAAATCGCAGCTACAAGCTGAACTTAATAAATACAGAGTACCGAGTGACGGAAATATCCAGCAATTGCGAGCAGAATTAGTGTGATTAGCACGAAGTGGGATTGCAAAAAGTCCTTCCCTCGGATTTGCTCCTACGGAATAAAGAAGTGTGAGCCGAGCAAAGGGCGGCGAAACTCTCCCAAATAACAAAAATGTGCAATCGAAGACAGGAACAGAGATGGATGTTATTAGAGAGATGCTTGGTCTCCCGCCTACCGCTACGTTCGAAGAAGTTAAGCGAATCATGTCAGGAGCTGTACGACCACAGTCCCTACCCGTAGCGACTAGAGCAACTACTTTCGAACAAACACTCCCGAGAGAGTTGAGCCATAATTCAGAGTATGAGCTGATGGCATCCCGGAACGTACACCCATCGAACTCGCTACCACGCCAGTATTACGAGTTCACTAATACGCAGTCAGGAAACATGGCATCTGGTTTTGAGAGTAACTCACACAGCATTTCAGACACCGCTGCATTGTGCAATATGGCGCGCAAATGGAATCTTCGTTTTGATGGCAGGAGGGATACTGACGCCATATCGTTCTTAGACCGACTACACGAATTGATGGGCGCTTATGAAGTCCAACAAGATCGAATGCTAAAAGCTCTACCTGAACTGCTAAAAGAGAGTGCACTTTTGTGGTACAGAAATAATCGAGATATTTGGGCAAACTTTGTAGATTTTCTTCGAGACTTTCAGATACAGTACCTGCCACCGGGGTATATCGTTCATCTGGATGATGAAATTCGAAAACGAACCCAAGGCGATGGAGAACTGTTTAAACAATACGTTGTTGCTCTGTCTACTCTCATCAGAAGAAGAGGAGGATTTTCGGAGACTGAGAAGTTAGAGAGGATCTACAATAATACGCACCCGACGTATAAAATGTATGTACGAAGGAGAGATTTCGTGAACTTAGCCGGACTAATGAAGGTTGCTGATGAATATGAAACTTGTTTACGAGAAAAACTTAATTATCGCCCTCCACCGAGTCCCGCTCAAGCGCTAGTTCCGGAAACAAGCATTCCAAAGCAAAGGTAGAACTCAGCAACTGAAAGAAAGTTTTCAAGCATATGCCGTGTATAGGACTGCACATCCCAGAACGGAAACCCGGGATAAACTTGAAACTGCGCAAACCAGGCCATCCGACAGCGGGCACCGGAAAGTATCTTTTAATGAACCGTCCACCGATCAGAGAGCCACTACACACATGCAAACTTGTGACGACCAAAATAACCCGTCAAAGCCTAATAGTATACGAGGGCTAGTATGTTGGAACTGCGAAATACCAGGCCATCTCTATAAAAATTTTAGAAAACCAAGGAATTTGAAATGTTTCAACTGTAAGAAGCCAGGTGTTAAAACGACATCATGTGATTGTAGGCAATCGGGAAACGAAGCGAGGACTTCGGGAGTTGGGGGTCACCGGAGTCCAAACCGAAGTTAAAACTGACTACCCCAAAAGAATGGAATGAATGGCTCGACAAAATTAAAAAATTTTTGTGGCATGAACAATCGAATCGATATTGATGACCCAAGGCCGTACACGAACGTGGGTATTTACGGAAGAAACTTCAAAGCGTTGATTGATACCGGTGCTGTGGCGTCACTCATTAATGAAGAGGTAGCCGATTTCCTGGGGAAAGTAGGTGTTCTCCCTACGAGAAAACAATTCAAAAATCTCACTGGCCGACAATACTCGAGTGGCCGTCTCGAGCATATATCGCTTTAAATGCAGAATCACCGATCACAAGCTGGACGTAGCAACTGCGTATTTGCCGTCGCTGACTGCCCCAATCATCCTGGGCATGGACCTGATCCGACCATTAAATTTGGTATCAGTTAACTGCGGCGAAGACCTATATGACAGTCGTGTGACCGACATCAGTTGCATGAATAGCGACAGAGTACCAGAGGAAGTTAGTTCACTAGATGACGAAGAGAGACACATATTGAACGAATTTTTACAGGAAGAGCTTCCTAAATTCGAGTCCTGCTCGGGAAAAACAACTTTGGTGGAGCATCGAATCAAACTCAGCAAGAACGAACCGATAAAACAACGATACTATCCTAGAAATCCGGCGATGCAACAGATCATTAACGAGGAAGTTGATAAGATGTTACAATATGGAGTTATAGAACCATCGTCGAGTCCGTGGAGTTCTCCGATAGTGCTCGTGAAGAAACCCAGTGGGAAATATCGTTTCTGCATAGATTTTTAGAAAATTAAATGGCGTCAGCGAGAAAGACGCGTACTCGTTGCCCCAGATAAATTCTATTTTGGAGAAATTGAGAGAAGCCTCCTTCATCTCTACCATTGATTTGAAACAAGGATATTGGCAGGTACCCCTTTCGCCAGAAAGCAAACCTCTCACTGCTTTCACCGTACCTGGTAAGGGCCTGTACCATTTTCGGGTTATGCCGTTTGGATTGCACTCTGCTGGAGCAACGTTCCAACGATTATTAGACCAAATTATAGGTCCCGAACTAGAGCCAAAAGCATTTGCTTATTTAGATGACCTAATTATTGTCAGTAAGACGTTTGAAGAGCACTTAACGCTCCTCAAGGATGTGTTCAATAGGCTACGAGGCGCTGGTCTGAAACCAAATGCAGAGAAATGTCAATTCTGCAAACGAGAATTAAAATATTTAGGCCACGTTGTAAATAAAGACGGAATTCGTACAGCCCCAGAAAAGGTACGAAGCCATCCGAGAGTTCCCCACACCTACTTCAGTTCGCTCTTTGAGAAGCTTCCTAGGACTCGCTTCTTGGTATAGAAGATTTGTGGAGAATTTCGGCAAATCAACTAGACCTTTAACCAAACTTTTAAAGAAAAGTGAAAAGTGGGATTGGACGGACGACCACAGAGTGCGTTTCTCGAGCTTAAAGATAAGCTTTCTGATACACCAATACTAGCGTGTCCCGATTTTCATCAAACGTTTTGGCTAGAAGTATATGCTTCGAATGATGGACTGGGTGCAGCATTGACTCAGAATATCGATAAGAGAGAACGCGTTATAGCATTTGCTAGCCGATTGTTGACTGACGGTGAGAAAAAATTTCACCGTTACCGAAAAGGAATGTTTGGCGTTAGTATGGGCGGTAAAGAAATTTAGGCCATATCTGGAGGGGTACAAATTTATCGCCGTTACCGATCACCAGGCTCTCAAATGGCTGATGAATATTCAGCAGCCGACGGGACGACTAGCACGATGGGTGCTAGAACTTCAGCAGAACGATTTTGAGATTCATTACCGGAAGGGTACTCTAAACAGAGTGGCAGATGCTCTGTCTTGCTACCCCGTAGAAGGTGCAAACAGCGCTCAGTTATGCTCTAACGCAGAAGTTTTGGAAAAGGAATCGGACTTAAAACGAGATTGGTACCACAAGATGTTCGCTAGAGTTACCTCCAAGCCCGACACGTGCCAAAATTTAAGGATTACCGGAGGTAACCTTATGAAGTATAAGCCCCGAGGAAAGGCTAATAAGTTCGACGACTCTCTAAATTGGAAACTGTGTATGCCAAAAGATAAGCGAGAAGCCGTGTTGAACGAAAATCACGATCGCGAAAACGGCCGGCCATCTTGGAATAAGAAAAACGGCAAAGCGAGTCCAAGAGAGGTATTATAGGCCGGGATTGCTCACAGATGTGATGGATTACGTTAGAAGATGTCAGTCTTGTCAGGCGCACAAGGTTGAACAACGGAAACCAGCAGGAAAGATGTACTTTCGGAGACCAACTGGTCCATGGTATAAGGTCACGGCCGATATAGTAGGACCCTTGCCACGTTCACGAAGAGGTGCGAGGTTTATCCTAGTTGTACAGGATGTCTTCACGAAATGGTTAGAACTGTGTTCATTAAAATCAGTGACCGCGGCGAATGTAGTGAACGCATTTCAAAATTTGTTGCTTTATCGTTACGGCGCACCAGAGGTCACCATCACCGATAATGGATCCCAGTTCACGGCCAAGCTGTGGCGTAATTTACTGGAGAGTTGGGGAATCGAACATCAATTGACAGCACCCTACACGCCTCAAGAGAATCCGGTGGAGCGGGCGAATCGAGTCTTGAAGACGATGATCGCGCAGTACGTCAAAGAAGATCAACGGCTTTGGGACATACACTTGAAACGAATTCAGGTACGCCATAAACACCGCCGTACATGATTCTACGGGATTTACTCCAGCCTTATTGATTAAATTTTGGACGGGAATTGCGGTTTACCGAATGCAATCCATGGCCCTCTATAGGTACAGAATGAGCAAAAATGACTCCGAGTCTCATGTGGCAGATACGGATCGGAAAAGATTAGAAGCTTTTCACAAAACTATACAAGCAATGCCATTCGAATTTAGAAAGAGCGAGTCGATCTCAAGCAAAGTATTATAACCTAAGGCGGAGAGAGGAAAACTTCCGGGTTGGGGAGTTGGTTGTGGCTGAAACAACACCATCTCTCGTCGGCGATTGACTCTTTCGCCTTATAGGAAATAGGACGGGCCTTATAAAATTGTAGAAAAATTCGGATCAAACATCTATAGCCTGTGTGACCGAAACAAGAATGTGCTACGAGCTCATGTCAAAGACTTAAAAAAATATGTCCAATAAGAAGAAGCCGAACCAAGAAAATCAAAAATACCAGATACAAGTCAGGGAAGAGAGTCAATCTACGCAAATTTGGTCTCTCAGAAGAAAAATGGAAACAAAATTATAATAGGAAAGAATGGACCTTGTTGGAAGAATTTTATTTTAATTTCTCCTACAGGACCGAAGGGGAATTCCTTAATCGGAGAATGCAGTGTACTCTTTTAGTTTGCCTTATTTATTTTACGTTCAACTTATGAGAAGTGCAAGATTATATTTTGTTTCGTTAATCCGACTTCAGAGTCTTTTTTCAGTTTTTATTTTCTCCACGAAGTAAGTGAAGGGTGTAAGGGTACAATTGTATACCTCGTTTTTTTTTTTTTTTTCTTAAATGAGAAAACGTTTTATTTTGACAAGTAAATGTGTCAATTTATTTTCGTCGATAGTCGTCCGTCGTCGTAGTCCTTCCGTTAGAAGGAGTTAATTTGAGGTTAGGGAACCTCTCTACTCGGGGCAGTGCAGTAGGTCGGAGCTCCGATGTGGCCGCTGCAGCGTCTGCCAACAGACTGACAAAAACGCGTTTCTGCGCATGAACGGCTGGCGGTCTACTTATACAGCCGACCCGACAAGCGACAGAGAGTTTTGTCTGCGGACGTCGATGGTGTAAAGTCGATTCGAGGAGAAGAGTTTGCCTGCTGACTTCGTTGTGTGAAGTCGATTCGAGGAGAGGAGTTTGCTTGCGGACGTCGTGGTGTCAAGTCGAGTCGAGGAGAGGAGCCCGGTACGGAGCATACGCATTCGCCTTATATCGTCTATTTGGTGAGTCACCACGATTTGTAATCGTTAAGTAAATTTAATAATTCGGAGCGTAGAATAGCGTTTATAGATTATCGCGGATTAGTGATAGTAGTATAATCTATTAAATATAGGTTCTACTACCCTTCACTACTTTTTCCTAGTTTCCAAACGTATATTTTGCATCCTATATAGCCGTAATAAGCTTGTTATCCTATTCCTAAGATTAATAATTCGGTACGTAGGATAGGTTAGCAGCCGTTTATAGGTTATCGCGGTTAGTGATAGTAGCGTATCTATTCACTATAGGTTCTACTACCCTTCACTACCTTTTCTAGTTTGCAAACGCATATTTTGCATCCTATAAGACGCATAAGCTTGTTATCCTATTCCTAAGATTAATAATTCGGTGCGTCGGATAGGTTTAGCAGGCGTTTATAGATTATCGCGTGTTAGTTAATAGTAGTGTATCTATTAAATATAGGTTCTACTACCCTTCACTAACCTTTCCTAGTTTGCTAACGTATATTTTTGCATCCTATAAGCCGTATAAGCTTATTGTCCTATCCCTAAAACTAATAATTCGGTGCGTAGGATAGTTTAGCAGCCGTTTATAGGTTATCGCGGGTTAGTGATAGTAGCGTATCTATTAAATATAGGTTCTACTACCCTTCAGTACCTTTCCTAGTCTGCAAACGTATATTTTTGCATCCTATAAGCCGTTATAAGCTTGTTATCCTATTCCTAAGGATTAATAATTCGTTGCGTAGGATAGGTTAGCAGCCGTTTATAGGTTATCGCGGTTTAGTGATAGTAGTGTATCTATTCACTATAGGTTCTACTACCCTTCACTAACTTTTCCTAGTTTTACAAACGTATATTTTTGCATCCTATAAGCCGTATAGTCTTGTTATCCTATTCCTAAGATTAATAATTCGGTGCGTAGGATAGGTTAGCAGCCGTTTATAGGTTATCGCGGTTAGTGATAGTAGCGTATCTATTAAATGTAGGTTCTTCTACCCTTCACTACCTTTCCTAGTCTGCAAACGTATATTTTGCAATCTATAAAGCCGTATAAGCTTGTTATCCTATTCCTAGGATTAATAATTCGGTGCGTAGGATAGGTTAGCAGCCGTTTATAGGTTATCGTGGTTAGCGATCGTACCGTATCTATTAAATATAGGTTCAACTACCCTTCCTATACCTTTTCAAGTTTGCAAACGCATATTTTGCATCCTATAAAAGCCGTATAAGCTTGTTTGTCCTATCCCTAAGACTGATAATTCGGTGCGTAGGATAGGTTTAGCAGCCGTTTTATAGGTTATCGCGGGTTAGTGATAGTAGCGTATCTATTAAATATAGGTTTTCTACTACCCTTCACTACCTTTCCTAGTCTGCAAACGTATATTTTGCATCCTATAAGCCGTATAAGCTTGTTATCCTTTTCCTAGGATTAATAATTCGGTGCGTAGGTAGATAGGTTAGCAGCCGTTTATAGGTTATCGCGGTTAGTGATAGTACCGTAATCTATTAAATATAGGTTCTACTACCCTTCACTACCCTTTCCTAGTTTTTCAAAACGCATATTGTGCGTCCTATAAGCCGCATAAGCTTGTTATCCTATTCCTAATATTAATAATTCGGTGCGTAGGATAGGTTAGCAGCCGTTTATAGATTATCGTGGATAGTAATAGTAGTGTATGTATTAAATATAGGGTTCTACTACCCTTCACTACCTTTCCTAGTTTGCAAACGTATATTTTGCTTCCTATAAGCCGTATAAGCTTGTTGTCCTATCCCTAAGTCTGATAATACGGTGATTAGGATAGGTAAGCAGCTGTTTATAGGTTATCGCGGTTAGTGATAGTAGCGTATCTATTCACTATAGGTTCTACTACCCTTCACTACCTTTCCTAGTTTGCTAACGTATATTTTTGCATCCTATAAAGCCGTATAAGCTTGTTGTCCTATCCCTAAAACTGATAATTCGGTGCGTAGGGATAGTTTAGCAGCCGTTTTATAGGTTTATCGCGGTTAGTTGATAGTAGCGTATCTATTAAATATAGGTTCTACTACCCTTCACTACCTTTCCTAGTCTGCAAACGTATATTTTTGCATCCTATAAGCCGTATAAGCTTGTTATCCTATTCCTAGGATTAATAATTCGTTGCGTAGGATAGGTTAGCAGCCGTTTATAGGTTATCGCGGTTAGTGATAGTAGTGTATCTATTCACTATAGGTTCTACTACCCTTCACTAACTTTCCTAGTTTACAAACGTATAATTTGCCATCCTATAAGCCGTATAGTCTTGTTATCCTATTCCTAAGATTAATAAATTCGGTGCGTAGGATAGGTTAGCAGCCGTTTATAGGTTATCGCGGTTAGTGATAGTAGCGTATCTATTAAATAATAGGTTTCTTCTACCCTTCACTACATTTCCTAGTCTGCAAACGTATATTATGCAATCTATAAGCCGTATAAGCTTGTTATCCTATTCCTAGAATTAATAATTCGGTGCGTAGGATAGGTTAGCAGCCGTTTATAGGTTATCGTGGTTAGCGATAGTACCGTATCTATTAAATATAGGTTCTACTACCCATCACTACCTTTTCTAGTTTTGCAAACGCATATTTTTGGCATCCTATAAGCCGTATAAGCTTGTTGTCCCTATCCCTAAGACTGATAATTCGGTGCGTAGGATAGGTTAGCAGCCGTTTATAGGTTATCGCGGTTAGTGATAGTAGCGTAATCTATTAAATATAGGTTCTACTACCCTTCACTACCTTTCCTAGTCTGCAAACGTATATTTTGCTTCCTATAAGCCGTATAAGCTTGTTATCCTATTCCTAGGATTAATAATTCGGTGCGTAGGATAGGTTAGCAGCCGTTTATAGGTTATCGCGGTTAGTGATAGTACCGTATCTATTAAATATAGGTTTCTACTACCCTTCACTACCTTTCCTAGTTTGCAAACGCATATTTTGAATCCTATAAGCCGCATAAGCTTGTTATCCTATTCCTAATATTAATAATTCGGTGCGTAGGATAGGTTAGCAGCCGTTTATAGATTATCGTGGATAGTAATAGTAGTGTATCTATTAAATATAGGTTCTACTACCCTTCACTACCTTTCCTAGTTTGCAAACGTATATTTTGCATCCTATAAGCCGTATAAGCTTGTTGTCCTATCCCTAAGTCTGATAATACGGTGATTAGGATAGGTAAGCAGCCGTTTATAGGTTATCGCGGTTAGTGATAGTAGCGTATCTATTCACTATAGGTTCTACTACCCTTCACTACCTTTCTTAGTTTGCAAACGTATATTTTGCATCCTATCAGCCGTTATAAGCTTGTTATCCTAGTCCTAGGATTAATAATTCGGTGCGTAGGATAGGTTAGCAGCCGTTTATAGGTTATCGCGGTCAGTGATAGTAGTGTATCTATTCACTATAGGTTCTACTACCCTTCACTACCTTTCCTAGTTTGCAAACGTATATTTTGCATCCTGTAAGCCGCATAAGCTTGATTATTCTATTCCTAAAATTTACAATTTGGTGTGTAGGATAGTCAGGAGCCGCTAATAGGGTATCGTAGGTAGTGACATGTTGCTTTCAGGTTTACTTTATATTATAACGTTTGTACTATTGGTTTAAAGAAGGAATTGGTTTGGTTTTGATATATTTAATATTGTATTTTTATATTTGTAAATTCAAAAAGTAACCTCTGCCTAACACAGCACAACAACACACTGAAGTAAGAAGAAACGAGCAGACGATACAGGGACCGGTTCGAGTCAACGGCTGTGGAATAAAGATCTCGCGGACCACCGATATTAAAAATCTGTTTTCTCACGCACAAATAATTACCAAATAGTCGACGTTACAATAGGATTTATTTCTAAATGTCACCTTTTAGAACGGGGCATTGACAGTTCTAATTAAAATTTATTTACGTAAAATCGCAAAACATAGAACAGAAAACTGTGATGATATCGTTATATTGAAGAGTGCGAATAACTGAATTCGCTCTGAAGGAGTCTGAGATTTTCTGTTCACTTACGTTTAACCTCGTTTATAATCTCGATCTCTACCAGCGTACGGTGAGGGCGCGGGTAAGATAGAAATATAAGGCGATATTCACTACCCTGGAGTAGAACCCAGCACGACTGCATCTATCAGGGCAGACGATATAAAAAAGCGTTTATACCGAAACACCTCACATAAAATGGCGCCCGAAACAATTGGACCGAAAAGAATAGAAATCCAAAGACAAAATGCTAAGTGATACGACAGAGACAACTTAAAATACACAAACTTACTGCGAATAACTATTGAAAATGGATGATGTACATATTTTAAGGTTTCTGAGAACCATATTAAACCTTCTGGGATGGAACGTATTTTGGATGTATATTAATGGAGGAGAAAGCGGTACTACAAGCGATACAAAGAAAACTGATTCAAAAACAACGAAGCCTCCGCCTACGACGTCTACTTCTACTGGAGTAATACCAAAGACCGTTCAAACAGGACACTAGATAAATCTTCAAAACTTTTGTAACTCCAAGCGCCGACGACGGTGATATATCAACCGACGTGGATTGCAAGGTTCAGCTGGGTTTATAAGCTCACCAAAATCGCAGCTACAAGCTGAACTTAATAAAATACAGAGTACCGAGAGTGACGGAAATATCCAGCAATTGCGAGCTGAATTAGTGTGATTAGCACGAAGTGGGATTGCAAAAAGTCCTTTCCTCGGATTTGCTCCTACGGAATAAAGAAGTGTGAGCCGAGCAAAGAGCGGCGAAACTCTCCCAAATAACAAAAATGTGCAATCGAAGACAGGAAACAGAGATGGATGTTATTAGAGAGATGCTTGGTCTCCCGCCTACCGCTACGTTCGAAGAAGTTAAGCGAATCATGTCAGGAGCTGTACGACCACAGTCCCTACCCGTAGCGACTAGAGCAACTACTTTCGAACAAACACTCCCGAGAGAGTTGAGCCATAATTCAGAGTATGAGCTGATGGCATCCCGGGAACGTACACCCATCGAACTCGCTACCACGCCCAGTATTACGAGTTCACTAATACGCAGTCAGGAAACATGGCATCTGGTTTCGAGAGTAACTCACACAGCATTTCAGACACCGCTACATTGTGCAATATGGCGCGCAAATGGAATCTTCGTTTTGATGGCAGGAGGGATACTGACGCCATATCGTTCTTAGAACGACTACACGAATTGATGGACGCTTATGAAGTCCAACAAGATCGAATGCTAAAAGCTCTACCTGAACTGCTAAAAGAGAGTGCACTTTTGTGGTACAGAAATAATCGAGATATTTGGGCAAACTTTGTAGATTTTCTTCGAGACTTTCAGATACAGTACCTGCCACCGGGGTATATCGTTCATCTGGATGATTGAAATTCGAAAAACGAACCCCAAGGCGATGGAGAACTGTTTAAACAATACGTTGTTGCTCTGTCTACTCTCATCAGAAGAAGAGGAGGATTTTCGGAGACTGAGAAGTTAGAGAGGATCTACAATAATAACGCACCCGACGTATAAA
Organism: Homalodisca vitripennis; assembly: GCF_021130785.1. Lineage (NCBI taxonomy): Eukaryota > Metazoa > Arthropoda > Insecta > Hemiptera > Cicadellidae > Homalodisca > Homalodisca vitripennis. The sequence continues at coordinate 14,164 of NW_025781841.1, read as the reverse complement.
ATGTATGTACGAAGGAGAGATTTCGTGAACTTAGCCGGACTAATGAAGGTTGCTGATGAATATGAAACTTGTTTACCGAGAAAAACTTAATTATCGCCCTCCACCGAGTCCCGCTCAAGCGCTAGTTCCGGAAACAGCATTCCCAAAGCAAAGGTAGAACTCAGCAACTGAAAGAAAGTTTTCAAGCATATGCCGTGTCTAGGACTGCACATCCCAGAACGGAAACCCGGGATAAAACTTGAAACTGCGCAAACCAGGCCATCCGACAGCGGGCACCGGAAAGTATCTTTTAATGAACCGTCCACCGATCAGAGAGCCACTACACACATGCAAACTTGTGACGACCAAAATAACCCGTCAAAGCCTAATAATATACGAGGGCTAGTATGTTGGAACTGCGAAATACCAGGCCATCTCTATAAAAATTTTAGAAAACCAAGGAATTTGAAAATGTTTCAACTGTAAGAAGCCAGGTGTTAAAACGACATCATGTGATTGTAGGCAATCGGGAAACGAAGCGAGGATTTCGGGAGTTGGGGGTCACCGGAGTCCAAACCGAAGTCAGAACTGACTACCCCAAAAGAATGGAATGAATGGCTCGACAAAATTAAAAATTTTTGTGGCATGAACAATCGAATCAATATTGATGACCCAAGGCCGTACACGAACGTGGATATTTACGGAAGAAACTTCAAAAGCGTTGATTGATACCGGTGCTGTGGCGTCACTCATTAATGAAGAGGTAGCCGATTTCCTGGGGAAAGTAGGTGTTCTACCTACGAGAAAACAATTCAAAATCTCACTAGCCGACAATACTCGAGTGTCCGTCTCGAGCATATATCGCTTTAAATGCAGAATCACCGATCACAAGCTGGACGTAGCAACTGCGTATTTGCCGTCGCTGACTGCCCCAATCATCCTGGGCATGGACCTGATCCGACCATTAAATTTGGTATCAGTTAACTGCGGCGAAGACCTATATGACAGTCGTGTGACCGACATCAGTTGCATGAATAGCGACAGAGTACCAGAGGAAGTTAGTTCACTAGATGACGAAGAGAGACACATATTGAACGAATTTTTACAGGAAGAGCTTCCTAAATTCGAGTCCTGCTCGGGAAAAACAACTTTGGTGGAGCATCGAATCAAACTCAGCAAGAACGAACCGATAAAACAACGATACTATCCTAGAAATCCGGCGATTGCAACAGATCATTAACGAGGAAGTTGATAAGATGTTTACAATATGGAGTTATAGAACCATCGTCGAGTCCGTGGAGTTCTCCGATAGTGCTCGTGAAGAAACCCAGTGGGAAATATCGTTTCTGCATAGATTTTTAGAAAATTAAATGGCGTCAGCGAGAAAGACGCGTACTCGTTGCCCCAGATAAATTCTATTTTGGAGAAATTGAGAGAAGCCTCCTTCATCTCTACCATTGATTTGAAACAAGGATATTGGCAGGTACCCTTTCGCCAGAAAGCAAACCTCTCACTGCTTTCACCGTACCTGGTAAGGGCCTGTACCATTTTCGGGTTATGCCGTTTGGGATTGCACTCTGCTGGAGCAACGTTCCAACGATTATTAGACCAAATTATAGGTCCCGAACTAGAGCCAAAAGCATTTGCTTATTTAGATGACCTAATTATTGTCAGTAAGACGTTTGAAGAGCACTTAAACGCTCCTCAAGGATGTGTTCAATAGGCTACGAGGCGCTGGTCTGAAACCAAATGCAGAGACATGTCAATTCTGCAAAACGAGAATTAAAAATATTTAGGCCACGTTGTAAATTAAGACGGAATTTCGTACAGACCCAGAAAAGGTACGAGCCATCCGAGAGTTCCCGACACCTACTTCAGTTCGCTCTTTGAGAAGCTTCCTAGGACTCGCTTCTTGGTATAGAAGATTTGTGGAGAATTTCCGCAAATCAACTAGACCTTTAACCAAACTTTTAAAGAAAAGTGAAAAGTGGGATTAGACGGGACGACCACAGAGTGCGTTTCTCGAGCTTAAAGATAAGCTTTCTGATACACCAATACTAGCGTGTCCCGATTTTCATCAAACGTTTTGGCTAGAAGTATATGCTTCTAATGATGGACTGGGTGCAGCATTGACTCAGAAAATCGATAAGAGAGAACGCGTTATAGCATTTGCTAGCCGATTGTTGACTGACGGTGAGAAAAAAGTTCACCGTTACCGAAAAGGAATGTTTTGGCGTTAGTATGGGCGGTAAAGAAATTTAGGCCATATCTGGAGGGGTACAAATTTATCGCCCGTTACCGATCACCAGGCTCTCAAATGGCTGATGAATATTCAGCAGCCGATGGGACGACTAGCTCGATGGGTGCTAGAACTTCAGCAGAAACGATTTTGAGATTCATTACCGGAAGGGTACTCTAAACAGAGTGGCAGATGCTCTGTCTCGCTACCCCGTAGAAGGTGCAAACAGCGCTCAGTTTAGCTCTAGCGCAGAAGTTTTGGAAAAGAAATCGGACTTAATACGAGATTGGTACCACAAGATGTTCGCTAGAGTTACCTCCAAGCCCGGACACGTGCCGAAATTTTTAAGGATTTACCGGAGGGAAACCTTATGAAGTATAAGCCCCGAGGAAGGGGCGAATAAGTTCGACGACTCTCTAAATTGGAAACTGTGTATGCCAAAAGATAAGCGAGAAGCCGTGTGTTGAACGAAAATCATGATCGCGAAACGGCCGGCCATCTTGGAATAAGAAAAACGGCAAAGCGAGTCCAAGAGAGGTATTATTGGCCGGGATTGCTCACAGATGTGAAGGATTACGTTAGAAGATGTCAGTCTTGTCAGGCGCACAAGGTTGAACAACGGAAACCAGCAGGAAAGATGTACTTTCGGAGACCAACTGGTCCATGGTATAAGGTCACGGCCGATATAGTAGGACCCTTGCCACGTTCACGAAGAGGTGCGAGGTTTATCCTAGTGGGTACAGGATGTCTTCACGAAATGGGTAGAACTGTGTTCATTAAAATCAGTGACCGCGGCGAATGTAGTGAACACATTTTCAAAATTTGTTGCTTTATCGTTACGGCGCACCAGAGGTCACCAACACCGATAATGGATCCCAGTTCACGGCCAAGCTGTGGCGTAATTTACTGGAGAGTTGGGGAATCGAACATCAATTGCCAGCACCCTACACGCCTCAAGAGAATCCGGTGGAGCGGGCGAATCGAGTCCTGAAGACGATGATCGCGCAGTACGTCAAAGAAGATCAACGGCTTTGGGACATACACTTGAACGAATTTCAGGTACGCAATGAACACCGCCGTACATGATTCTACGTGATTTACTCCAGCCTTATTAAATTTTGGACGGGAATTGCGGTTACGGAATGCAATCCATGGCCCTCTAGAGGTACAGAATGAGCAAAATGACTCCGAGTCTCCATGTTGGCAGATACGAATCGGAAAATATTAGAAGCTTTCACAAAAACTCTATATACAAGCAATGCCATTCGAATTTAGAAAGAGCGAGTCGATCTCAAGCAAAGTATTATAACCTAAGGCGGAGAGATGAAAACTTCCGGGTTGGGGAGTATGGTGTGGCTGAAACAACACCATCTCTCGTCGGCGATTGACTCTTTCGCCTTATAGGAAAATAGGGACGGGCCTTATAAAATTGTAGAAAAAATTCGGATCAAACATCTATTAGCCTGTGTGACCGAAACAAGAATGTGCTACGAGCTCATGTCAAAGACTTAAAAAAATATGTCCAATAAGAAGAAGCCGAAACCAAGAAAATCAAAATTACCAGATACAAGTTCAGGGGAAGAGAGCTACGCAAATTTGGTCCTCTCCGAAGAAAAATGGAAAAAAAATTATAATGGGAAAGAATGGACCTTGTTGGAAGAATTTTATTTTAATTTTTCCTACAGGACGTAGGGGAATTCCTTAATCGGGGAGAATGAAGTGTACTCTTTTAGTTTTGCCTTATTTAATTTTTACGTTCAACTTATGAGAATTGCAAGTTTTATTTTGTTTCGTTAATCCGACTCCAGAGTCTTTTTTTCAGTTTTTATTTTCTCCACGAAGTAAGTGGAGGGTGTTAAGGGTACAATTTTATACCCCGTTTTTTTTCTTAAATGAGAAAACGTTTATTTTGACAAGTAAATGTGTCAATTTATTTTCGTCGATAGTCGTCGTCGTCGTAGTCTTCCGATAGAAGGAGTTAATTTGAGGTTAGGGAACCTCTCTACTCGGGGCAGTGCAGTTAGTCGGAGCTCCGATGTGGCCGCTGCAGCGTCTGCCGACAGACTGACAAAAACGCGTTTCTGCCCATGATCGGCTGGCCGTCTACTTATACAGCCGACCCGACAAGCGACAGAGAGTTTTGCCTGCGGACGTCGTGGTGTGAAGTCGATTCGAGGAGAAGAGTTTTGCCTGCTGACTTCGTTGTGTGAAGTCGATTCGAGGAGAGGAGTTTTGCTTCCGGACGTCGTGGTGTCAAGTCGAGTCGAGGAGAGGAGCCCGGTACGGAGCATACGCATTCGCCTTATATCGTCTATTTGGTGGAGTCACCTCGATTTGTAATCGTTAAGTAAATTTAATAATTCGGAGCGTAGAATTAGAAATAGCGTTTATAGATTATCGCGGTTAGTGATAGTAGTATATCTATTAAATATAGGTTCTACTACCCTTCACTACTTTTCCTAGATTCCAAACGTATATTTTGCATCCTATAAGCCGTATAAGCTTGTTATCTTATTCCTAAGATTAATAATTCGGTACGTAGGATAGGTTAGCAGCCGTTTATAGGTTATCGCGGTTAGTGATAGTAGCGTATCTATTAAATATAGGTTCTACTACCCTTCACTACCTTTCCTAGTTTGCAAACGCATATTTTGCATCCTATAAGCCGCATAAGCTTGTTATCCTATTCCTAAGATTAATAATTCGGTGCGTAGGATAGGTTAGCAGCCGTTTATAGATTATCGCGGTTAGTAATAGTAGTGTATCTATTAAATATAAGTTTTACTACCCTTCACTACCTTTCCTAGTTTGCAAACGTATATTTTGCATCCTAAAAGCCGTATAAGCTTGTTGTCCTATCCCAAAGACTGATAATTCGGTGCGTAGGATAGTTTAGCAGCCGTTTATAGGTTATGGCGGTTAGTGATGGTTAGCGTATCTATTAAATATAGGTTCTACTACCCTTCACTACTTTTCCTAGTTTGCAAACGCATATTTTGCATCCTATAAGCCGCATAAGCTTGTTATCCTATTCCTAAGATTAATAATTTCGGTGCGTAGGATAGGTTAGCAGCCGTTTATAGATTATCGCGGTTAGTGATAGTAGTGTATCTATTCACTATAGGTTCTACTACCCTTCACTACCTTTCCTAGTTTGGCAAACGTATATATTGCATCCTATAAAGCCGCATAAGCTTGGTATCCTATTCCTAAAATTTACAATTTGGTGTGTAGGATAGGTCAGGAGCCGATAATAGGGTATCGTAGGTAGTGACGTGTTGCTTTCAGGTTTACTTTATATTATAACGTTTGTACTATTGGTTTAAAGAAGGAATTGGTTTGGTTTGATATATTTAATATTGTATTTTTATATTTGTAAATTCAAAAAGTAACCTCTGCCTAACACAGCACAACAACACACTGAAGTAAGAAGAAACGAGCAGACGATTACAGGGACCGGTTCGGAGTCAACGGCTGTGGAAATAAAGATCTCGCGGACCACCGATATTAAAAATCTGTTTTCTCACGCACAAATAATTACCAAAATAGTCGCCGTTACAATAGGATTTATTTCTAAATGTCACCTTTTAGAACGGGGCATTGACAGTTCTAATTAAAATTTATTTATTTTACGTAAAATCGCGAAACATAGAAACAGAAAACTGTGATGATATCGTTATATTGAAGAGTGCGAATAACTGAATTCGCTCTGAACGAGTCTGAGATTTTCTGTTTCCACTTACGTTTAACCTCGTTTATAATCTCGATCTCTACCAGCGTACGGTGAGGGCGCGGGTAAGATAGAAATATAAGGCGATATCACTACCCTGGAGTAGAACCCAGCACGACTGCAACTATCAGGGCAGACGATATAAAAAAGCGTTTATACCGAAACACCTCACAATATATCACTCATAAATTATTACCAACCAACGAACTTAATTGGTTTTAAAACAATTGTACAGCCTCCAAGAGGCATTTGAGTAAGGTTGAATCAGTTGACAGAACTGGCATATAGTTTTAAAAGGCGAGTTTTGTAATTTAAAATGTATAAATGATATAAAAAATAAAGACAAATAATATTGTTATACACAATAAAAAGTATGTTATATTTAACAATGATTTAAATAAACCTTGTATGACGTATACAGAACACTTATATGTTCTATTTTTTAATTTATGTAACTTACACAGTAATGTAGGTACGAGCAGGAAGGCTTTCATATACACAATCTACACTTGTAGGTAAATTACACGCACTCATGGGACACGTATGGGACAAAATTTAATACAATTTAACCAAATGCTAGTGCAACAGACAGCCTTGAAACTTAATCAAGCTAATCTTGGTGGATATAAGTAAGTTTAACATAGGCCAGTAATAATAATAATAATAATAATACATTTCTTTATTGCCGTAATAACAATTTTTACAACATTGCATGGCACGCGTCAAGTCATGTAGATATTTAAATAAAATATTATTGTAATGTTTACAAAGTTATATGTAAAACTAAACAAATAAAAGAAAGCACTTAAAATTTTAATTCTCAAATAAAACAAAACTTAAAATAGAGAGAACATTATGGCTTATCATGTAGGCCTAAAGCCTGGGCACCCCCCACTCAACGGTTGTACCAACTAACCTCCCCGGTCCACGAACTCGCCGACGGAGTAAAAGGCTCCTTGCACCAATAGGTTTCCTTAAGCTTCCTCTTAAACAGTGGTTGCCCATTTTCAGCCTGTAGGTCAAGAGGCAACTTGTTGATAAGTTTGGCCCCGGACCTCAGATGGCAGGGCTTCGAAAGCCCGGAGCCTGTGCTGCGCTGGTCTTAATCCATCCCTCCCTCTAGTGTTGTAGTCATGGACGTCTCTGCCCCGGCGTCACTTCACATTTGTAACGAACAGTACAGGACAGTCTCGTACATGTAGATAGATGGGAGCGTTAACAAATCGAGACTTTTGAAGTGCTCCCTGCAGGATTCTCTCATTCCTATTTTCGAGATGATTCGGATTGCTTTCTTCTGCAGGACAAAGCACCTTTGGAAGTGGGTGTTTGCGCATCCTCCCCACAACGTTATGCCATAAGACATGTGTGGGTACACAAGGCAATAATAGGCCATTTTTAGAATAGGGAATTGCACAAAATTCTGCTAACTTTTCTAAGAGCAAAGATGCCCGAGGACATTTTGGCGCAGACTGCGTCTACATGATTGTCCCACGTTAGACTTTTGTCAATGTGGATTCCTAAGAATTTAATGCTGTTTAGTTCTTCAATGACTGTGTCATTTAGCACAACTGATGGACCACAATCATGGGACACTCTTCGGCCTGAGAAATAGATGAAATTGGATTTTGAATCATTTGTCTGCAGATTGACCTTAGATAAGAACTGCAGACAAGAATTTGCACTTACAAAACATTCCACTTCCAATGAGGCCCTGCATTTTACTCTGAAAACAGAGAGTTGTGTCATCTGCGTACTGAATTCATTTGGCCAGATGATATGGATGACCTGAGGTCATTAACATAAATTAAAAAAAGAGCTGGGCCGAGAATTGATCCCCTGTGGGACCCCATATTTTACGAGGGCGTTGTTTGATGAAAACGCCATTTATATGGACTTTTTGCAGGCGGAAACTCAGGTAACGACTCAAGCCATGAGAGTGGTGTACCTCGTATCCCACAGTCATGTAGTTTTGAAATGAGAGTCTGGTGGTCCACACAGTCAAACGCCTTAGACAGGTCAATAAATACGCTAAGCGTAGGTATTTGCCTGTCCAAGCCCTTCACAACAATGTCGATCAGTTTAGTGACTGCATCAATTGTCGATATTCCCTTCCGGAAACCAAACTGTTTCTTACAGAGAATATCATTCTCGTCCAGAAAGGAAAGCATTCTAATGAGAAATAACTTCTCAAATATTTTGCTGATTGTTGGAAGAATGGCAATGGGCCTGTAATTGCTTGGGAGATTTTGAATCACCTTTTTGAAGAGTGGAATGATTTTTTGCATTTTTTAGGCCGTTTGGAAATTGCCCAGTTTGGAAAGAAAAATTAATCATTCTGGCCAATGGTTTCAAGATTGTGTGGAAACACTGTTTAAGAAGCCACCCCGACAACCCATAAAACATCCCTAGAATGCTTGGCCTTTAAGTCCCGGATCACCGCAGCCACCTCACCCTCTGTAATACAGGTGTTAACATCATCGACGCTGCTGGGCTGCATGACCCCCTGCTGCTGTCAAAACTTGGACAATGGCACATTGCCACTCTTCACCGCCACATCTACAAAAAATTTGTTTAACATGTCCCGCAATCAAGAAGGGGTCTCTAATGGCATTTCCTTCAAATATCAGCTCTGAAGGAGAGACTGCGTTTTCTGTATTTACTTTATTTGTTAATTATATACCAAGCGGTTTTTGATATATTATTAGAATGTCTCAGTATTTTGTTTACATCATATGCCTTAGCTGCCTTTATTACTTTTTTGTAGATTTTTTTATAATTTTTAAAGAATGTTTGGAAATGCTCATCTGTTGTTCTTCTTGAAACTTGGTAATATTCTTTTAAATTTGCCCTAGAGACTAATATTCCGGTAGTAATCCAACTACTTTGACAATTTTTATGTTTTTGAACAGTTTTTTTTCTGGGGACATGCAACATATAGATAATAGTTTAATACCCTATTAAACGATATAAACCTTTGTACAGTGTCATTGATAAGCGTCGTTACCAAAATTTTCAAAATTTAAGTCAAAGATAAATTAATAAAATATTTGAATGAGAGGATTATATTTGCTCCTGATCAATTTGGCTTTTTCCCGGGTAGGTTTTACCGATACAGAAACGATTGAGAAACATTTCATCCTTATGCGAATGCTTCAGAAAAGTTATGACCATACAATTACCTGTATACCTTTATATGAGTAAAGCATTTGATGTTTTTTGTATATTCATATTCTTGTTATAAAAATGAAAAAATTTAGAATAGGATATTCAACTTTGCCATTGTTAGAGTCCTTATATACAGGCAGAAAAACAAACTGTAAAGATATACGAAGCGTTTAGTGACATGGTTGAACTGCAATGCAATGTATAACGTTAGACATGTTATGAATAATCTTGCTCTTGGTATTCATAAATGACATGTAACGTATTTCAACTGAATTCAAGTATCTTCGCATATGCCGATGATAATGCACTTGTATTTTTCGGCGTTACGGTAAGGAATCGATAAAAATTGAAAAATAATTAGTGATTTGAATATAGTTTCGACAAGGTTACTTTACAACAGATTATTAATAAACACAATAAAAACAAAATTTTTAGTATTTTTGAAACTAATCAACCAAGGAAACAGCTGTAAAATAACTTTCAAATGTTACGTCATAATATTAGTTATAAAATATCCGACATTGTAGTATAAGTGAAATATTTGGGACTTTTCATAGATCTCAAAAACTTAAATGGAAGCATTATGTTGATTATCATGACAAAGAAGCTGAGAAAAATCTGTTACGCTCTACATCACTTTAGAAATCATCTGAAGTTTCAACACTTGATACAGCTTTACGATCTTTGATAGCGTGCTTAGGTATTAGCATATTACATTTGGGAGGTACATAACCAACAGTAAAATTACTTATAATTTTGTGTGTGAAATGGCAATCTTCACATATAATTATTTAGGTTAGAAGGAAAGATTCTGGAAAATGGGCAACTTATTTTTGAGAAAAATACGCTGTTGTGCTGTCTAATGTATGTGCATGCAAGAATTGAGCAGTTTTTTTAATGAGGCAGTTTAACAGAGTAAAAAAGATTTGCAAAGTATATTAAAGTTAAGTTTAGAAGCTTGAGTAGGGAAAATTGCAGTATAATACAGATTTGTTAATTTATGCAAAGCTATTGAATTGAAATAGTTTTAAATTGAACAATAAGATTATATTTCCAAAGAAACCTACATTTAAAAATAAAATAATGAATCTTTTAATTAACATAACAAACATTTGATTATATTTTTAATATTAGTTTAATGAATAATTAGTAATGTTAATTATAGATAGTTTTTATGCTTTTAAAATCATTCTTTTTTATGTATTGTTGTCACTACACAAATAATTTATGAAATATTTAGCAGGCAATTTCATAGTTTATCTTTTGGTTATTTTCTTTCAGACTTTATATTTTTACGTTTAATTGTTTATTTATAGTTGTTATACTAACAGATTGTGTTTATTTGTAACTTATTTATTAAATGCCAAGTTTAGTATACGCGGGAAAAGCGGTTCATAGTCTTGGCTGAGTGATAAGCATGAGAGCTGTTATGTGCTCTAGTGGTAATACAGTTGTTTTCTATTTGTTTTATATATATATATATATATATATATATATATATATATATATATATATATATATATATATATGTACAAATTACTTGTCAATAATAAAATTGCATGATAAGTTTATTAAGCTTTGTTAATTTCTGTGTTTCGTTCATTGTTATTAGTATGAGCCATTTCTGATCTCTGGGTTATGTTTGCATGTAAAGGTATTGTATAAACACAGAATAAAGGATTTCCAACTTCTGACATGGAACATTTAAAAAATGAGAGACTCACTCGTAGAGATATTATCAAATCCGGGAGTCACGAAGAAATTTACATTCCAGAAATGAACCTGAAAGTACGCTTCTACTACAAATTCATACTCACACAAACTTACTTCGGATTACAACGTAAGGGAAATGTTGAAGTCACAACCCCTAAAAACTATTAGACAGCCTCTCGTACGATATAAAATAACTCTCAATTGAAGTAGAATGAAATATAAATTATTGAAATAACTTTATTATACATGATTAAATTAGGAGTACATAGCACTTTTCTTATACCTAACCTTATGTTGTAGACAAAACAAGCCAGTATTGTTAGATCAACACTTACATACTTGACATTCCCAAGGTAGTACGGGCCTGAGATATGTTTACGACAAAGTATATAGTCTAGTTAAAGCTACTTAACTCATTCCTGGCGTCACGAACGTGAAATATGTTCAATGATGATTATGAAAAAACAAAGAAGCTAATAATGGAATTTCGGATAAGAACAAATACATATGGTTAATAAACATATTGGAAGTACTTTTAATCTATTTGTACAAAAACTATAGATATATAATTAATATATATATATATATATATATTAATAATTATATCTATTAATTATAATTATATATTATTTAATATATAATTAAAAATATATATATAATTTTTAGTACTGTTACAAATAAAAATACTGTTTAAAACATTGGCACTATATTTCGGTGAAAACCGTCTTCAGGTGCATAAATTGTATAAAATATAAAAAGAAAACAGCTACAAACGAAAGTAAATAAACAGTGATTAAATAATAATAATAAATACAGATGGCATGAACTTAATAATTTTTTTCCATATGTTTGATTTCAAATTTAGACGTTTTTGGCTAAGTTATTTGATGTCGAGTCCATGTGGAATTTTACTATTTAAAAACCAATTGGTGTGCTTGTTCTAATGTTGTGAGGTACATTGGGTTTGAATTTGTATGTACTTGTCGAATAGGTTTGACTGAATATGTATTTTCAAAAGATTCATTGTGATTTAGACCATGAGTCACGACAGTTTTCTTTAAATCTTGGTGTTTATAATCAAATCGGTGTCCTGTCATTCTTGTCCTCAAGGTAATTGTTTGTTGAGCCAATATAATCTGCTGGACATTTTTTACATTTATTTTGGTAAATCACATTTTTAGATTCACAAAAACAAGTTTGCCAATGATAGGATATGCCTTGCGTGTTTTGCTACTAGTGAATTTTGAAGAATTTGGTAACATTTTACAAATCAAACATCTTGGTTTATTACACAGATGTGATCCTTTTTGTTTTTGTATTGCTTTTTCATTGGTTATACTCATTGGTAATTTAGTTTTGACCAATAAATCTTTAAGAACAGGAGGTCTTTTAAAGATTACTCTAGGAGTTGTTTTAAAAATATCATTAGTTGAACTAGAATTTTGAAAGATATATATATATATATATATATAATATATATATATTGTAACATTATATTTATATAGTTACAAAATATTATAGATTTTAGAGTTTTATATTTTAAATTTAATTTCAAGGATAATCAAATATGTACCAGATATGAGAAACATTATCCGCCCTCTACCAAAATAGCTTTCTGCATTTCAATTAATTTTCCTTAAGAAATGCATTTTTTATTTGAAATGTAATAATTCGAGCCAAAAGTTAAATTAATATTTTTATGATTTATCAGGGTCACAGTATTATTAATTTAGTACAGCAATGAAAAATGTTACAACTATGGGCGTGGTAATAAAGAAAACATTTAATAATATGGCAGATTTGTACAGTAAGGCATCAAGAAATGAATAAATGTGTTGTGTTGTTTACTAAAGTAAGAGGATATTACTTACAGAACATTTGAAGCTCAATGAATAGTTTTACTGTGTAATATAATTTTATCGTTCCTTACTGAGGCTATTGTACCGATGAAGATGCTTATTTGGAAAAAATATGGAAATTTAGTGATGATGAGATGCATCATCCTCTGTTATGATGTATTAATTTTAGTGAAACCGCTCTTTATTTTAAGCTCTTAATAGTTAGAATGTAGTTGTGACACTTTGGTTTAAATCTTTTCAATATTAGTATATAAAATGTAGTAAATAATATATTGATTGATATATTAGGGATTAAATTTTCATATATTGATATATATGAGGATGGAGGTATACAAAGGTTTTCGACAACGGTTTTATAGAGCATTGATTCTACGTTTATGCGTCCAAACTGTAATATTTTAGCAATTAAATAATAATGTTTTTCAATAAACATGGTATCTCTGGGGGAGGGAGGATGATTTTGGATGTCAGCATATAACCGGAGGAATAGCACTCTCAGTCTGTGGAGTGTCGACTCTGGTACATTGAATTATCTCGTCAATGCGGCAAAAACATAGCAATAGACTCTTTAATTCCCATTGACACGCTACGTGTGAAGGTTGCTGTATGATTGCGCCGAGCAGCGCAGCGTGCAGGGGGACAGGGGCTGTGTGTCAAGCTAAAGAGATTATTCTAATAATCAGACATATAAGTTATCTAACAATCAAAATATTTGAAAAAACAAACAAATCGGGCAATACACTGAATACATCAGAGCTTAATTTAACTAAAAAATTAATAACAGAATATTCAAAGTTACGAGTACACCGTGATATGAAATTACACACGGGGTTCACACTCTTTGTTTTCCTGACTCTGGCTCATTTTCCAACGTTTATCTTCACACGCAGATGGTTCTAATTTCTTTCACAGATATATCGTAACCGAAGTTGTAACAACAAGTTTCTTAACTATTGAGTTCTTAAAATAACAAAAAAAATGTTTTACTAAAAACTAATTAACTTCAAAACAGAGAGAAGATAATAAATTCCTGTTTTTCCCAAATAAGCATCTTTTATCGGTATAGTAGCCTTCAGAAAAAAAAGGAACGATTAAAATATATTTGCCCAGTAAAAACATTTCATCGAGCTAACAAATGATCTTTTAAAGTAGTATCCTCTAACTTTAGTAAGCTACATAACACATTTATTAGTTATAAATTATTCAACCCAAAGTTAAAATACAATAATTTCATCGAAAGTATATAAATGTTTAAAATTTAATAAAGCCGGTAATTATTCATGGTTGTAGAATTTAGAGAAATATTATTTTATACCACAGTGAAAATAAAAATTTGTAACAGTATAATAAAATGGTAAAAGGGCGCCTGAAAGTAAGACCATGCTGTATTGGTGATCTCAATCATCTTGTTTTCAAAATTTATCTTACTGGTTTTCCAATCAGCATGAAAATAAAAGGTGGTAAAACCGCTTCCAAAAA
>NW_025781840.1:0-38382 GCF_021130785.1 Homalodisca vitripennis | reverse complement strand
CCCCACAATCTTAACATTTAAGATTATTAATGTGGTGCACCTATACATCCATAAGGTAGCCTTTATTTAAGTGACATATAGGTTTCTTAAGTACCCAGTGTCTATTCGATTGGAAGGTATAATCCAGCCAGAAGTTAACCCTAATGGGTGAACTTTACTGTTAGTGAAGGTTTTTAGTAGAATAAAAATACCATTTCTTTACTTGAGGAACTTTGTTCCTTAAAACGATCAGAGTATATATCAAATAATTGTTCACCTAAAAAATGCGTTATTAATATTTTTACATTTGGGATAACGTTAGCCACATGACGGGTTTTACACTTTTTGAACCATCTTTATGGTGTGTAAACAGTTTAATAAAGGAAAATCACTCAATACACGACATTAACACACAAGTGTTAGGCTCTTTTGAAAAGCATACCGGAATTATAACGTCCCTCATCAGTTCGAATGCAGGTCATGTGTCTCAGTCAGTCAACTGCGAGTTGTGTACGTCATTATGAATCCTAAAGCGACTATTATGCGTTTTGTGACTACTTTGCTTTGTAAGAGCAGTTTCATTTCAATACAGAAGCCGGAACGATGCTTTACATGGAGCATCGTATTCTTTTCGATATGCGTATTTTTGTTAGAGAATCATATTACTCCATCGTAGCGGGATTTAACACAATTTCATCTTGAGATTTAAAGAAACTCGAGTTCCAAGTATTCCATTAATTTGCTAAGACGGCGGCATTTGGACTCAGGGTGAATATGTACAAGAAAGTAGCTTGTTGAAATGGAGCCAGTTGGACCCTTATATAAGGTCCCCTAGGAAATACATTGTAAAGGTGAGTGGACCCTATTATAGTTTCGTTGAGATTTAAGAAAAATTTGAGACATCACCCATCCTGTGGGCATTTCTTATTTACAATTTGACATTTTTTAATTTCTAGAAATTAAAAATGTCAAATTGTACATTTGACATTTACGTTCCTTTTACGTTCTAGGAACGTAAATATAATGATTTATATAAGTTTGGCATTGTGTAATATAGCCTGCATAAACAGATTTATATTGGAATAGGGAGTAGCGCCTATAGCTGCTTTAACTGCTTCAATAGTCAAACTCCGTTTGCTGTTTTATTGCTTCAATGTTTATATAGCGTAGGAATGTTATAAGTGTGAAGAAGGAGAAATAAACTTACATTTTGACGTGTTTTTCATTGTCAAGTGATTTAAAACATATAGTGAAATAGAAGAAATTCTAACCAGCCATTTTAGCACATCAATATTAAAAGAAATTAATTTAAAGTCCATTACTTGAGTTTTCCAAACGATTGTTGCCACTCAAAGTACGTTGATAGGTCAAATGTCGGTTGGCTCATAATAATTTTGATTTTTGCAGTATCGTACTGCTAACCCATTGGTTAAAAAAGTAACGTGCCAAGAAGTTTGCTTAGTAAACTTTTTCGCTAAAGCAATTCCTGAAACCCCTTTAAATTCTTAACGCAGTCAAGGCTAAATGAACATGAAAGACTTTTAACAGTCCCCCTATGGAAGGAAAAACCGTGCTTACAAAGCGGTAAATCTTTTGAAAGAGTTTGTGATGGTTGCCCAACAAAGAGACCCCTGGGTTTTACATATCACTTCTGAAGTACACTATATTTGAGCATGATACGTCATTAAGCAATTTTATAACTGATCTCCTAGTACCTTTCGCTATTTACAGTAATTGTGCATGTGTGGCTCCCATTTCATAACATATTTTTAAGACTTTCCCTAAAAGCTAATATGGTCCACTCTCGTTAAGAAAAAAACAAAAACGATTTATTAATATTAAGTAAAAACACAGCAAGTACAAGTAGAAGTGCTCAAACTTCCAGAAGTGTACAATAAAAACCAGACATAATTTACATTGCAAAACTGAATAAGCCATTAGAGGCTAATGTTGCACGGCAATAAATCGTTATATCAATGTAGTAATACTTTGATTACCGTAGACGAGGGAGCCTTTAGAAATGTTCTTCTGTGAAGTAGCGACCACTTATTTGCAGAGTCCTAACTCTGTATGGAAATCCCACATACAAATCTACTTGGACTCTGATTTGAACCAAAAACACTGATAGGATCAGGTAAGGATTAAAAATAGAGAGAGCTTTTAGATGATTGACGATGAATTTCTTCAGATTTGTTGTATCATCCTACATTCTACTGATAGCCAAAAATAGCCATGTTCAACATGATGGAGATGTCTTGGTATCACTAATGGTAGATAATATAACTCGTTCAAATAATTATTTTCTGTAACATGAAACATGTACATGCATATCAAAACTTGTGTGATAGATTTTATAAAATAAGTAAAATAAATTCGCGTTATTAGGTTAAGTTGTCGCAAATCAAATTGTCCAAGTATTTGAGTCAGTTTCTCACCTATTCCGAAATTATTTTGAAGATAATTTTATCCTCAAGTATTCTGTTGCTGTTTATCTATGACTATCCAGTAAACCCGAGTATACCGCTGTTGTAGATTTCAATGTGAAAACCTAAATACCTACTGCCTTACTTACTCGTAGCAGCGTATAGTCATTACTCGTATAAATTGTAGCGTTAAATTATTGTAGTTTTCTCCATTATTGTTCTATTAAAGACGTTCATAATATGAATGTCACATTCATTTATAAGCAGCATGTTCCGTACATCTCCAAATCCCAGAACTGTTTGAATGTAAACTCTATTTGTAAAACTACAATTTTATTGTTGTTATGTATTCTAATATCTCGTGATTATAATTGTTTCCTATGACATCGCTTGATGTCATATGAATTATTTATATGCTGTAGCTATAAATCGACAATTGTATGGAAAGACAGAAATGCATTCTAATAAAAACTGCTGATATATATAAGTCTCTAGACTGGTTTGCTAAACTACTTCATTTAAGCTGTAAATTCATATTTTCCTTTATCCAAAAAATGCATTTGAAGTAATAATGAAGTAAGTTATTGAAGTAATAAATCTTACGTGAGAAATGTATTTGAAAGTCAAAGTTTGGTGTATAATACAATCTGTATGCCTTTCAAAAGACCTTCAGAGAAAGTTTATTTTAATCCTTTTGACCTAATAGTAAATTTTCTGCGTATCAAAAGAAAACAATCTTTGCATCAGCAATCTAAATATTAAGATTACTATATTCATCCATTCCATTTTAATTAATTAGAAATTCCTTTTAAGGATTTATGGAAATACCAGGCTACTAATAAGATACCAAACAATGTAACTACGATTACTCGACCTACCGGTTGAATGTGTAAACGGAAGAAATGTTCTAACGAATATTTTATATAGGTTTCGTCCCCAGGTTTATTAACAAATATCAGCGAATATACCATAATGAATGTTTCTACTATTACTATTAGCATTTGGGTTGTAGAACTTTACGAGGAGTTAGTAAAATAATATTTTGTATTTCCCGTACACAGAAAGATACCTTCTTAATTTTAAAGGACTATTTTATATTGGTATGTATTAAACCCTAAATATTTTTACTAACGGTTTGACTCATTACCTTTTGGAACTGTGGACGTCATGTAATAGTATTACAAAAGAATAACTAGTATGGCAGCTGACGCCTGAACTGTGGTGAAAACCGACTGAGCTTAACGTGACATTAATCAAACTTTTATCGGAATGACATTTGACACCATTGTAACATCTAGGTGTTTAAATTTAACTATAGGAGTATTAAAATACAATTTTAAATTTTAAAATTTATCAGCCATTAGTATATTGAAATGTGAATATTTTAGTACCTACAATATTGTATCTACAACTAAACCAAATATCATTACGATTCTTTTCTGTATATGAATATACTTATGTTCTTTTTAAATATTTACAATATTGTTGTTGAACAATAGCTTGAGGTGCGGAGGATCATTCATTTTATATTTAGATTCTTATAGTGATATTTATACACAACTTTCACCTTACATGGAACGTTCAGCTCAATATTTTATTGGTGAATTGTGTTCCAATAGCGGAATACTAATGTTTATTCGACACCTCTTGTAATATACCGCTCGCACCTTTATATTATAACGACATCTTGGGGGGTTTGGTTGCAATACAACTTACTTACCATACCAATAAACCGTTAAAAATGTTAAGTTCCAACGTAAAGGGAATGAAATTGTATCTGTAAAGGATAATGATATAAGTATTCGGTAAAGTATAGGGAATACTAAATCAAAACATTAAAACTCATACCAGTTCTACAGACAAATCCTTTTTAATTTATTCCAAGTTATATCCAATCCTCAAATTTGATTTACTGAGTAAATAGGTTATTGCAATTTAACAAATAAGTTAGCCATTATGGTTGTTATTAACAGTTTATAATAAAGAATACGCATATTCAATCAAAGTGCCTAAGACTAACTCTAATATCAAAGTGTGTCCATTTTTAGAATCGATTTTAAAATTTAACATTCAATCGATCAACGATATTAAAAATAAAAATGTTTTTTTTTAATTTCAATCATTAAAAAAGATTTCTGAAAGATTGTATAGTTCATACTATATAATGTTCATCCACGTTATTGTGTGCTCTAAAATAGCAAAACTGAAAGCACTCTGTCGTACAAAGGCTTTTAAAACTGGACGAGGCTGAAAAGCGATTGGGATTCCATTTACTTAATTTAGACACAGAGTGGAATACTTGCAGATAAGAGCATTGTTGAAACCTATAAGTACATCGTTTGTTAATATCACTTTTTTATGCCATGTATATTTAATATTCAAATATACAGGGTGTCAATTAAGTCTGGAACCTCTTTTGTAATTTTTAGACCACAATATAAAAAAATACCAAAGTTCACACGTGCTTACTGGTGATAGTAACGCACATATCTGCCCAATTACCGACCAGATAATCCCTTTGGGGGACGGTCCACAAGGAGTCAGACAAAATTCTTAAATAACAGCATAGGTCACGTTTGGTATCAAATTAAAGGTCTTACTTAGCAGAGTACAATGCCGTAAACCGGACTTAAAAAGGTGGATTCATTCACTAGTTATAGCTATTTGAATATAAAAAAATTGAACAATGTAAATTATTAAGTATTACAAGTAAACACCAATTTTTAAGTACCTGTGATCAAAGTAAGTGTTCAAAATGTTCCCCTACCATCGTATGGCAATGTCCTAGGCGGTTGTAAAAGCCATCCACTGCATTTTGAAGGTATTCACGAGGAATATCTTGAGCTTCTTGGACTATGAGATTTCTTAGGTGCGCCAAATCTCGAGGCTTAGTACGATAAACTTTATCTTTGAGGTATCCCCAAAGAAAGAAATCCAGCGGAGATAAATCAGGGGAACGAGCAGGCCACTCTACTGCACCACGTCTTCCAATTCATCTGTGAAGGAATATTGTATCCAAGTATTCTCTAACAAGGAGAGCAAAGTGTGGTGGCGCGCCATCTTGTTGGAAATAAATTCTTTGAAATTGTCGACCAAGAGCAGCTTGTAGTGCAGGAATTATCTCAATTTGGAGCATTGCTAGATACGAGTCACCATTTAAATTACCATTGAAAAATAATGGGCCTATAATTTGATTTCCTATAATACCTGCCCAAACGTTAAAATTCTGTGGATGCTGTGTATGACTCAATCTGCCACTTTCACATTCTAATAGTAGTTGTGTTATTGGTAATAATTATTGATTCCTGGCTTCGATTACTACATTGTCAGATGATGGGAGGGGAACATTTTGAACACTTACTTTGATCACAGGTACTTAAAAAGTGGTGTTTACTTGTAATACTTAGTACTTTACATTGTTCAATTGTTTTAAAATTCAAATAGCTATAACTACTGAATGAATCCACCTTTTGAAGTCCGGTTCGCGGTATTGTACTCTGCTAAGTAAGACCTTTAATTTGATACCAAACTTGACCTATGCTGCTATTTAAGAATTTTGTCTGACTCCTTGTGGACCGTCCCCCAAAGGGATTATCCGGTCGGTAATTGGGCAGACGTGTGCGTTACAATCACCAGTATGCACGTGTGAACTTTGGTATTTCTTTCTATTATGGTTCAAAAATTAAAAAAGAGGTTCCAGACTTAATTGACAACCCTGTATATGTTAAAGTGTCATGTGTTGGCACACCATTTCATAAATTTTCGTGTTGGAAAGAATGTTGGAACTGAAAATGGTTGTTCATATTTTTCTAAAGCTGACTTTCATAATTGTATAAGATTGGTAGATTTTTTCTCGCTCTTCATGTTACCTAAATATATTGATTCCACAAAGTAATCTTAAAGTCAGATGAGTACATATCATCCAAAGTACCGATAGTCTGGAGGACATATGTAGATAAAAAATCGTTGCTTGTATTTAAAACTAATCAGCATACATAGAGAAATACAAATATATAAAAGAAAAACGTATATGTTTTACTTCCTAAATAGTATTTCATGAAGGCTAAGCAAAAAACTTTAATTTTTACATAGTGCCTTTCCATATACTGCAAGATTTTAAATTGAAGTTTCTAGTCAGGAAACATGTGTTAATTTTAAAATTATCGTAGGGTGAAATAATATAATTTTTAAAATGCGTTGTTATAGACTGTTATATGCTGTATAAATGTTTTTTTTGAATTGCGTTATAAATACTCCTGTAATAAGTGATGCTCACTAGAACTTAGACTACCAAAGTAACGAAATATCGTACTTTGTAAAACATATTATCTTCAAGTTCATATTTTAATGTGTATATTTTTAATCGCCGATCTTTGCGCAATAACCACAGTTTTATCCGATCAGCGGCGGTGAAAACACACGATCACTAGTTTCATAGCTTTAAAATTGTGTAATTATTTACATAGTAACAAGCTTCTTCAACTGCTAAAAGAATGTCTTATTTGGGGCTAATGTATCTTAGAATACGTTAAAATAACGTAAAATCATGGATCAGAATGATTATGTCGACTTTATGCTATGAAATTGAAATATTGTTAATATTGTATTTATAGCTTAATATTGTAGCATATTATTCCTATAATAGTGATATATGATTATAAAAATAGAGTCATAGTATATCTTAATATAAAACTGCAAATGCAATACGGTTAAACTCATGAGCTCTTGTGTTTTAACTCTTCACTCATAGTAATGATAAATGATTATATTAACGCCTGTTCGGTGAAGCCAAAGTAGTTAATTTCATTAGGAAATAAACATGAGGATTCTTTATTTGAAGGTTATTTTTGACGATGGAAGGATTGTGAAGGAAACAGGATTTTTCCGGACATTTTCCATCGTTCAGTGCAACAAGAAATCAGTAACACTACGTTTCGAGATCTGCAATCTGATCTCTTCTTCAGGTAAATAACTAACCTACTGTCAGTCGTAGGTGGTTAGTAGACGAATGAAGACGTATTGTGACCTGTATTCCGTAGTTCAGTTTTAATGATTAGTGTTTTGTATAGTTTTTTATTAAGTGCATATTTATAGAGTTTAGTGAAGTTGACAAACAACATGTAGGTTGTGATTCCTGAATTAGGCGTGCCACAACGCTTTAGTAAGATTTGTTTATTTTAACCTAGTTTTTAATTATGTATTAGTTCTATACAAAACAAAGCCACGAGATATTGATGATCTGAGAAATCGAGTTGTACAGGAAATACATGGGATTCCTCAACAAACATTGCAGCGAGTTGTATCACATGTTTACACCACACTAGCGCATTGTCAAGCCGCTGAGGGGAAGCAATTTGAACACTTCTTGTGAAACGTTAAGCTGGTAAGTAATAACAGAGTATCTGCTTAAAAAAATACATAACGATGTTAGAAAGTTCTTATTAAATATCTCTTCTGTTCCTTTATAGGGAACAATAAAAAATACGGGTTTCATTAGAATTCTCCACTTTTCCTAGTTTGTACCTTTTATAAATACCTAACAAATGAGAGATCAACTGAGTGGTGCTTAAAAGTGACAGTTTCTTGCTGCCCCAAAATTTACTTATTCCTATGTTGTAAGTAGTTTATTTTGGCTTATAAAATTTTCAATTGGCAGTACCAAAAAGTACCTCATAATATTACATAAATGTGTGGCGAGTTTAGTTTTTCTCGTGTGAGTCGTTACAATATTAGTCGGGGGTCTCCAGACTTTTTATTAACCCTGTATATATATAGTGCTGCTTACGCAAGGTATACAAAGGCAATACACAACCAAAAATAATAATAATAATATAATACAAAAATAATAATAATAATACACAACAACAAAATACTAAACAATTTGACACATGATTCCGTATGCAATGAAATAGAACTCTTGGCTATAAATGATTTATTTTCCATTATAAAAAAAATTGTCTTAATTAATTCATCAGTTATTACTTTCAAGTTACTAGATCCATTGGTATCAAATATCAGCCGTAAACCTTTCAAATAGACTGCTGTTGAAGGAAATGAATCGGAAAACTCTTTGACGGACAACACAAGTCAATTACTCACGAATTAAAACACGAAATCCTGCGTAACAAGGTGACGAACGGCAGCAGGATTCCAACATTGACTGTTTGACAGACAGGTTTGTTAAATTTTCTCGTTAGTTGGATCATATTTGTTACATCACTGCGTTTATACAACAGAACCTTGTCTGTGAAAACTTCCTCCTTTTTCAACAGAGAAAATAGTTTAGAGCCGTTTGAAATTATATTACCATGAAAATATAATTCGTGTGACAACCGTTTAAGTATTTAATTAGAGATTTTTTAGTTGAAGCTAGGCTATTTGATATTCTGTAAGTAGTTTATTTTGGCTTATAAAATTTTCAATTGGCAGATATTTTGTACTGGGTTAAGATAGAGACCTCTAGTTTGCATTGCTTGTTTTCTTTTATAAGGGGCTTGAAAATGACAGGTCACTTGATGGGGCTTTACATTTAAAATTTTTGAGCTGCTCCCCAAAATCCCCCATTTTGGTTTTGTGAATGAAGCAGTAATTATGCCCAAAAAGTGCCTCATAATATAAAATAAATATGTGGCGAGTTTAGTTTTTCTCATGTGAGCCGTTACAATATTAGTCGGAGGTCTCCAGACTTTTTATTATATATTTATTATATATATATACAGTATATATATATATATATATATATATACTGTATATATTTTAAGATGGAAATTTATCTGCAAACACAGGGTAATAATAATTTATCTTGAATCTGCATAACATGCCATTTATTATTTTTATCTACACGCAATTTCGTAGGCATTGCACTTCCATGAGCAGTTCTGGTAGGAGTGAATTATATTTCCGACGCCAATGTCACCAAGTTTGTCTTGTTGCCACAGTAGAAAATATGTTAAAATTTTTATATGTATGGACATTTAAATTTACTCCAGTCTGAAAACGTTGTGCCACAATCGTTTTTGCCTTCTTTCCCTGATTAAAAAGTATTATACAAAATAAGCAGCCTATTCCTTTCAAAAGACAACTAATATGGGTTTTATGCTGTATAAACAAATTATTTATATATATTCTTGCCAATTTCAACACATCATGCATAGGACGACTAGATGCCACTGGAATGGATTTCTGTAGTAATTTTTAACGTAGTTATGTAAAACGCATAAATGAAATACTTCATTAAAAATATATCCTAATCAATCGTTTAGGGTTGGAAGATTAAAGCTCTCACATATCCCAAAAATCAAGACTTCTTTCAACATTTTGGGATATTGTATATTGGTTTATTAATAATGATAAATATTCCAAATGATTAAGTAGTAAAAATGCGATACATCAAAATATGAGAAAAATGCCATAAATTATATCACTTATGTGGACTTTATTCTAATAATTGCTCAGGAATAAATACGTCATAGCAGTTAAAAAATTACTTACTTACTATTATATTTTACAACCTAAAATTAATATAAATATGAGATAAGTGCTTTATTTTACCAGGAGTCGACTCAAGAACATAAAATAAACAAAAGGAACTCACGTGTAAAATAGTCCAGAGATCCGCTCTCGATACAAAAATTATGTATATATCCTTTCCCGAGTTCTTTTACGTAATATTTTCTACCACAGTTTAAGTTGTAAAGATAAAAATATTAATTGAAACGAGAATACTGGCTGGTATATTTATACACCTTTAAATAATATTACTTAAAACGAAACTGCTAATTCTAAATGAGTTTTATTTATTATTGTGAAAAACCTATTACTGATTACATCATATTTTACGATGTAAATGTAAATATCTAGGTACGCACAAAGAAAGAATACTGTTTCGCAATGTTCTTTGTTTTAGCAATAGATAATGATGCAAAACTTTAGTAGAATGCATAGCATAGTTAATGCTGTTATAACACTTTTTTGGACAGCAAATAATCTATGTTAAATCTTTGACTTAAGTGCCCATACATTAATGTCCAAAAATAGAACAGGAAATGTCTAGCTATTCTCTTGTGTAAATAAAAAATAAAAGGCTATTGAAAACGTCTGTATATATAATGATAATGAAAAAAATACAGTTAAAGTAACAATATTCTACTATTGAAATGTAAAATCTGACTTAATCGGAGCTTTTTCTCCGTTAAAAAAATGAAAATCTCTAGAAATTTAATGAAAATTCTGTAAAAAATAATGTCAAGTATAAAATTTTAACAAAACAAATGAACATTTGTCTATGGTACGAAATTAAACTTACACAATCTTCTTATTTGATTGTCTTTTTTCCAAGAACAATTAAAAGTAAATTATATTTTTGGTTTATTTATTGACATTTTCATCGTCTAATATTTCAAACTGTATAGTATTTATTACAGCATATTCAGTTTTATTTTAATACATAAACAATTATGTATATCTGATTTTCTTCTAATTCATGTAATTTTATATTTATTAAATCCTAATTAACCAAACATTTTAATTATTCTAACTCGATTAATATTATTAAAAAGTTTAACAAACAAATATTATTTCAAAAAGGAGTAGTTATAAATTTGCATACTTTATTTCAAGTTTTTCGAATGGAAGTTTGAAAATACAGAATTTTTTTAGCATAAAGTTTTTAATTTATTTTCTGTAGATATACTAGGAAATCATAAATTATTTTAGGTTTCAAATTATAATAAAATTTAATATTCAAGTAATGATAAATAAAAAATGACACTATTTCTCACAATAAATATGCTTATTTACACTATCAAAATTTATTTATTCTTCCAATTAAATAATAATAATTTCAGATTTGTCATAAGAAATATTAAAATCGTTATATTTAATCTGAATTCTGTAAGAAACTTTTGCAATTCTATGGGTCCTTGTACTTTTCTAATAAGATTTACTAAAATAGTTCATTTATTTAGAATTTCGTCAATTTTCCTTTTTTAATACACCATCAAATTAAAACTCATACAAACCAAATACCTTTTATTAATAATTTTGATTTTGTTTAGATAATTTATAACAAGGATTAATAATTAATTGTTTTATCCATTTGTCACATAATGAAGGCTATTTTCATAATTATGAATTAAATTTCTTTATGTCCTATTATTTTAATGATTGAATTAGTTATATTTCAATTTATTATTTTTTAATTTTTTATTTATACTTTCATACATATTTCCTAAGAATTTATATTTTCCAGAAAGGATAAGATATTTTACTATTCCGTTTAGTAATGAATGTTTTAATAGTAGTAGTATAAGTAAATTTTATGACAAATCGTATATATCTAAGGGTTTCACTGTTAAAAATAATGAATTTTTTTAAATTAAAGACCATGGAAATCAACCAACCCATTATCCAATTTTTTATTTTCCACAATTCAGTTTTGTAGGGAGCAAGTGTTTCATAAAATTTTAATAATAATTTGTAATATATTTTTTATTTTTCCCAGCATGATTTTTAATGTGGAGACATTTTCATTATTTGAAACATAAATCATTATGTTTTTGATTAGATTTATATATTTTTTATTCAAATTAGGTTATTTTATCATTCTATTTTTCATTATTATTCATTAAGATATACAGAAGTTTAAAATAATTTTATTTTCTTATCAGGAACAGTTTGCTATTAATTTTCTTTAATTTACTCGTACTAAGACCACTATTTTGTGATTCATTTGTTATTTCCCTTTGATAAGATTTTCTATTTGTTTCCATAGATAAATTTATGATACTTTTTGCAAAGATTATACATTAAATTTCTGTTGTCCGTAAAACTGCATCAGGAGCACAATGTTATTGATCTATTGATCATATTGATGCACTATGCATGTATAACACTATTAGATCACAAAGGATCAATACAGCCGTAGTCTTTATGAATTACTGATGCGCGTCAGTGATAGAGGACAGTATGATTTGTGTTAACCAATAACTGGAAGAGCAGTTAATCAAGCAAATGAAGCACAACTCACTTAATAAATGCGTACTCATCGTTGCTGCGTTACCTTCATTGACAACATCGAACTTAACCCGCGTTTACACCGGAGTTGGCAACCAATGATTGCAGACTTTTATCGTCAATTTTTAGACGAACGCCTTAAAATAACTGTAACTCGCATTTCTAACTGTAGTTGCAGACCGATTTTACGAATTGGCAACAAAAATTTGGTTTTCCGACTGAAATCGGTAAAGATCAAAGGCGGTTGCCAACCTCGGTCGGCAATACGAGTTGCACTGCCAAACTGAGCGGCGACTTGAATCTGCAACTAACCCCGCTACCCCTCCCACCTATCGGCTCCACGTGGTCGATAGGTATTTAAAATTTACTCACCTGTATGTTATCCTTCAGGAAACATATCAAAGCCTCACAAACATCTGGCACAAAGAGAGATATCGCACTTTTTGAGACTTTAAACAAATAACTGATGATTGTATAAGAGTCGCCAGTTGCAAAAATCGCAAAGTTATAGCTAACCTTTCACGCACTGGAACTGCTTTCCTGTAGTTAGTATCCATTTTGCTAATTGTGTATCCAATACCAACAATTAAACATTCAAAATCGTTGCTTGATATCCTTAAAAGGTTTTCTATACTGCCATCGCATCTCAATTCTCACGTCAAAGGATCTGTATCATCTCTATTTCAGTCATTCAATAGATCGCTGCCACTATACCTTGCTCTTGCCTGCAATGAAGGTCGAACCCAGAATCTTCTCTGTCTTCCCAATTTACCTAAAACAACAAACGCTGCCGCAGCAAGTAGAACCTCATCCGCACTCGACATTCTATATACTTTCTAATTTGTTGGTTGCAAGTTCCAGTCCAAATTAAGCAAACTGTGTTCATGGTTGCAAATAAAAATTGCAAACTTCCATCGGCAACTAGCGTCGGCAATCGGAGTTGGCAATTTTTTTTTGCTAATTCCGGTGTAAACGCGGCTTTAAATAATTTAAATGTAATGTGTTTCCTTATCTACGAAACGATAACGAGTATTAAATTTACTAGGCTTTTTCATCACAATCTAAATAAGGTGAAAAAATTAATATCTAATGTAGAAGTATACCATTAGGTGAACTTGCCATACATTAAAATAAACATAAAAAAACTTACATGTAAGTTTTTAGACGATTAAGTTACCTGTTCAATTTAAATATAGATAAATGTATCTATATATTTATATTTGTACAGTGATATAATTATATTTAAACAGGAAATTTAATAGTGCATCCATTGGTATATGGAAATTGTATGTCAGTTGTTGAATAAATTACAATGAATGAACTGTTTATAAAAGTTCCAATGATATATGTATACGTTGTATTCTTATGAAAATGATGTTTTAGTTCATCTATTACTAAACCAGACACACTTTTTGTTATATGTGACATTTGGGCCCTGAATTGGCAAATACTTCGGCCAGAAATGGTTTACTCAATTTTAACCGAAATTCAAAGCCTATAGGAATGGAACTCCCGAGGACAGCGCGGTGTAGACAGACTATTTGGGCTATGTCATCTTGGAAGAGGAGGAAACTAGCTATGTTCCAGCTACATTCTCGATTCAGATTGTGTTAGGGAACTCATGTTAGACAGCGTCTACCGCTAACAATCATCCTTTGCAGTAAACTGACCAATCATTTATTATTTTCTCCAATATCGTAACGGTGGTGATGTGCAGCTCTGGACGTTCATGTTGTTGCTCACATGCAGGTGATAAATCGACTGAAGCCGAATCCAGTTTAGATTCAACTTGAAGGTATAAGCCAGCCAGAAGTGATCATTCCTATAAACGAATGTTATCGTGGCAGCAACCTAGTTCAGTCGATTTCAAGCTGTATCAGTGGTCACTGTGTGGTCATTCAGTTTTATTCGTGCTCCGTTTAGATTAATCTCAAACTAATACAAATTAAACGATAGTAAAATATTTATAATAATTATTATACTGGTTCATATTTAAATCAGTGGCTCGTTAATTACGCAACCACAGACACAATGGTTATGATAATAAAATCACGGAAAACCTATATAAACGTACATTAATTATTATATAAGGACAAAATCAAACATAAAATTTTATTATAAGGATGCCTCTTGTTGTCAAAAACATTTTAATGACGTTATTTCCTAACTATTTTGGTTTTCATTATTCATACTCCAAAATATATTATTATGTAAATATATAAATGTAACAATTAAATAACAGCTTTAAAAATTAAACACCCAAATGGTAAAACAAGTTTAGTATGTGGCTTTCAACAAGTTGTCAAACAAAACTAGACTATGATGTTTTTCGTGGGTTTTTTTCTTTCTTCATCATTGATTTTGTACCCTGTTTACATACTAGTTTTTATAGAATTCACCTACTAATGCCAGCACGTGTAAAATATAATATATTACAAATGAGAGCCCTTAAAGTTTAGTTTTATCTATTGAACTAATTTAGAAAAAAATCTAAGACAACGGAATATATTAGCTATGTATTACAGCATTACTTCCTAGCATGTGCGATTGTACTTCAAAAGCGATCTTCTAGAATGTACAGTTTAAACTTATCTTAATTAAATAATCAAATTGTATTTAAATACTATCTACACACATCATTTAGAAAACATAAAGTTGCAGTTGTTTAGCAAGATGAAGAATACGTTAATACTGTACCTTTACATAATACTGATTATTGCAACGGAAATATTAAAAACAGAATTAAATATAAGATAAATAATATAACATATTACATAGTTTGCAGAAACAGTAAGGAGTATTTTACTAGGAGGGGAGCCAGAGTTACCGACGTTGAAAACTGAGTGACGTCATACCAGCAGCCGACATGATTCGTCCCGCGTGTAAGCACAGCCTTGTCTCCTTATATTATGAAGTTAGCCATTGAGGACGGGCATCACAGGTTCAGCCAATGATAAAATATGCGTATCCCCTCTCTTTCCATCTTCATAAGCACGCGTGTTTACATCAGATATCTCCTAGATGATAAATATTAGATATCTATGGGGTTTGGAATAGAAGAAACCCCTGGAAGAATTTAAACATTTTTTTAACTTCACGATAACCTAGTACAATTATATTTTAAGAAAATGTGTCTCATGCTCTC
This sequence comes from Homalodisca vitripennis, assembly GCF_021130785.1. Classification (NCBI taxonomy): domain Eukaryota; kingdom Metazoa; phylum Arthropoda; class Insecta; order Hemiptera; family Cicadellidae; genus Homalodisca; species Homalodisca vitripennis. The sequence continues at coordinate 22,821 of NW_025781840.1, read as the reverse complement.
AACGGATAAATAAAATATTTTTCTAGAACATCGATTAACCCATAGAGGAATAAATAGAATTCAAATCCGCACATGAAGAGATTTGAATTGACTAGTTCTTTTGGCGCTCTATAGATGGAAAAACTCATTTTGCGTCATGGAAAGCAACGTCATGCTTGTTCGCTCTGTAGCTGGTAGGAGCATGACTATCACGGCCATTTGTGTGTCAGATAGGCCATATCTCCGTTAAGAGGCTGTCTAGGCGTGCTAGTAAAAGGTCACAGTTGCTCCTTGTTGAAGTGGCTACTTGTTTTGGCGGACTATGGATGTTCGTTTCGCGTCACGCAAGTTAATGTTTTCCACATGCTTTCAAAGTATAATGGCAGCTTTACAGAAACGTAAAGAAACCGTATACAAACATCTGATCTGAACTAACAAAAGTTGACGTTAATGAATATTTTTATCTCAAAGTAAAAAAAGTAAAAGTAAACAATGTCTTATTTTACCAAGCGAAGTTAGGGCTAAGAAGCCCTCTCTAACACTTAACCTGGGGACTAACGGCTTAAACTTTAAAGGATACTTCCAAACCACCACCAATGGCCGGGCAGGCGGGCTCGCTCAGGGGTCACCTATCCAAGCAGCGGCCACGCTCGACGTTGCTTGATCTGGTTATCTTGCGATAACCGCCGTACCCGCTACACTGCGCCATTGACCAAAGTCCATTTCTTCTGAAATGTTTCAGGTTGCAATGTTGAAATATCTTCCAGTAAGAAATCACTTTTTAGAAGGGTTTCTTATGCCACTTAATTCCTTTTATTTCCTTATAACACCAAACATTAAGTTTAATAGTAACACTGTATTTCGTTAAACTACTCAGCAAAAGTTATTAAGTTAAAAAAGTAACTATTAATTTATAGTTATCAAGGTATCCAGTCACAGTATTAATATATAAACAACAAGCAATATGGGAGTGTTTATGTGTGTTTTATCACTTAGTATTGTTACGGTTTTTCTTTCAAAAAAATTAAATTTAATATGTAGATCTCTGTGCATGCAACTAACAATGATTATATTATGTAAACTGCAGTTTCAGAATTGCATTGTTTTAAAAGTCTTTAAATTGTTTTCAATATCTTATTGAATAATACACGACAAAATATTCAAATAAATAAATGTTGTGATTGAGCAAGCTTAGTCATGTAACAAATTTGATCCGAGTAATGAGAAATTTTAACAAACACGTCTGTCAAAGAGCAAGGTTGAAATCCTGCTGTTATTCGTCACACTGTTACATGGGTATTTGTGTTTTAATTCGTAAATAATTGGTTTGTGCCCCTCCTCAAAGAGATTAGTCAGCTGTACTTCCTTTGAGGGAATTTTAATGGTTTAGATTAATCCTTTGATATTATGCGACCTAACAACCTGACCATGACATGCCTGATGAAAGCGTAAATAATTTTATTCTGAAACAAATAAAGACACGTGTACTTTGTTTTATGAAATTTATACAGATAGTTTTCTATTTTCTTGAAGAATGAGTGACGTCTCCATGATTCTATACGTGCAACAGTAGTTAAAATAAATTTATGTTGATATAAGTTCAAATATTTTATTGAAACTGCTCGATTACAATGTAAATGATAAGGAGGAACATTACAATAACGCATATCTCAAATATACAATACAATATCACGATATCTGAACTACTCATACAATAATTACGTTACGGTGCGCTATCATAGGGCGCCACTTCCAGTCTACAGAAACTACTTGTGATTATAATAACGTTCCCTCTGAGACTGTTCTCCAAACGACTTTCTTGATTACCCGAAGATGGAGAAGTGCTTTAGACCCCCAAGTATAACTTAACTAATCTATTCCCTAACAAAACAAGGGCACTCGAATACCTACAACAATATCTCCTAATTCACATTTGTCTGTTTATCTTATAAATATTTGCAGAAGGATTATCTGGTATACCGTTGATATAACGTAACGTATAATTTAATTATTAGTTACCAGTTTTTTTCCAGATGAGTAAAAAGTATTTTCTTTCTCTGTTGTCGTGCATTCAGTGTCATCCTCAACTCTTATATAGTTTTGACATAACCCAGAACATGAAATTTTGTTAAAAACGTGCGGAACTTATTTGCAGTAAAGTAAATTATGTAATAAGCAAATTCGAACCCTATTTTTCTACAAGAAATAACTTCACTATTGGAAGTCATAATTTTGCTAACATAAAATAAAATCTAGGTTACCCATATGATACCTTCTACAACTTTTGAATTTGAAAGTTACTGGAAAGGTCAGTGCGTGAAGTTCTGGTATGTGGGTGAAGTCCTAAAATCCAATACTCCAAAGAAAGACTATAATTGCTTAAAGTTGATCTTTCTTTAGACAAAATAATTCCTATCTGTGAAACGGCTCAGCTTTAATAAATAGTAAATTAAGGATTTTGAAGGTAATTGTATAGCACAAGTAAGAAAAAACAAATTCGCCAAACGGAAAACATCGCCAAGTGCTCAAGCAAAGAAATTTACCAAAAGAATCAATATACGAGACTCAGTGTTCTTATTTGTAAGCCTAGATACTCATAGTAAGATAGATCTAGTCATTAGGTCTCTAAACTTTATCACACATGAAAACGATGTCATTGTATTCAAATATTATTAATTTTTGATACAAAAAATAGTTTGATAGTAAAATTCCTGGTGAAATAAAGTTAGAATTATACCTTACATACAAGAATCCCATTAACTTTAGTAGAGCCTTTTAAAAATGAATTGTGTTGAATCAAACACTTAGGCATAATAAATGAAATAATAAGGTAAATGAAAAAAAAGAATGGATTTATAGTATTTATGACAATTAAAAAAGGCTCAGTCTCAGGATTTAGATTTATTTTTATCTAATAATTTAAATAAAGTGCTCACAATGTCAAAATATTAAAGAAGAAGAGTTTAGCAGCAAATTAATTAATTTTTGGTTATACTCAGTACTTGATGCGAATAGGGAAGGTACCTTCCCTATTCCAACGTATCTGTTGCGGCTCATCGAGGACTACCTCCGTTCTAGGCGTCTGATATACGACACTCGAGACGGAGCGCGGACGGTGGAAGTCACCTCTGGTGCCGCGCAAGGTTCAATACTCGGCCCGGATCTCTGGAATATCGCTTATGACAGCCTCCTGAGATCCAAGATGCCAGAGGAAACCGTCTTAGTTGGGTACGCCGATGACGTTGCGGCTCTCATCGCCGCACGCAACGTTGAGCTAGCCCAGCTAAAGTTGAACCAGGTCATGCGAGTGATCAACGCCTGGATGTCCGATCACGGTCTTTCGCTTGCTCTGAGCAAGACGGAGATCGTGATTCTCACAAAGAAGAGAATTGACACCGTCGTCCCGCTGCGAGTGGGAAGGGAAGTGGTCCTGACAAACGCGTGCCGCCAAGTACCTCGGAGTCATGGTGGACAACAAGTTAAGCTGGAGAGTCATTTTTACTCGTAGTCCTTCAAACTGAGTGGCACTCAAACATATCGTCAATCCATATTTATTCAAAGTGTAAGTAAAAGCTTCTCGATATGATACAGGTAGCAATAGACCGTTTCTTCTGATATAAATGAACCTAATAAAAGAAGAAAACAATATTTAAGGATGTATGAAGAATGGTTATTAATAACTGCTATTGCTTGACTTACATAGCCCGATAGCTATAAAGATGGATTAAAAACTAAAAAAGGTATTTGGAGCGGAAAATGATTGCATTTTATGGTAAACTAACCATGTAACAACAATGATTTAGGAGTAGTATAGAAAAGATGCTTAAAATATTAACTCATTTCTGATGAGATTGATACTTAAAATTTGTTATTTAAGCGTTTAATTTTAAATTTACATATTAAGTACGTAGTGTTTTGAACAAATAAACAGTCACCTAACTAATCATAACCATATATGAGAAATACTTTTTTATGTTAAAGTGAGCTCTGAATTTATATCTCAGATTCAAATAGACGTTGATGTTTTTTAAACGTAAATTTTAAGTTTCAAGAAGATAAAACACAGCTTTTAAGAAGAAATAAGATATTTACTTAGGAAAGAATGGCTCTTAATACAAAATAGAATGTTTGCGAATTTTCGTGTCACAAAACGATAATATAACCATGTGTTAAGAGCCTTCAGTGACTTCAAAAAAACCAATTAATCCAGCTACAAAATAAATTTATTTAAAAATGTTTATATTGACCTGTAGAGAGCTTATTGACTTGTTAAATGAAGTAATATTAAATGCGTAGTTCTTTAAACAGTTACAAAAATGTCAATAAGTCAAACGTAACTGTCTTTAAGCAATACTCTGATATGTAAGAAGAATTGTTCGATATCGGGAACAAGAAAGCTGGAATTCTTATTCATGAAAAAATATCAAAATACCTATTTAAAAAGTTTATTTCATTAAGATTAGCATTCAGTGTTTAAAAAGACCTATACGTTATATCTTAACTTAAAATAGCTTAGTTTCAGTTAATTATGATTCATTATAATGTCAACGGAAATTATTTACATGAAATATAGCAAAAAACGCACTGATATGTGTACTAACTGCAGATAAATTCAGCAGCTGTTCTTTGACTAAGATGGAGTCACGTTTAACAATATAACAAATGGCTGTTATCAACTCAGTAAGTCGGCCCAAGACTGAGTACTTAGCAGAGACTTGTGCAAGTTGGCAGTGGGTTTTGACAAGCGTATGTTATTAATGGATTCCGACGGGATCATTCTCCACATTTCTTGATGTTTTGTCACTCAACCAGAAAAAATTTGTATGGTATTGTACAGAAGGCCTTTTTTGTTTGTTAATATCAAGGCTATTGCAGTATCTTTGGAGGCACATACATTTTTTTAAGTAATTAAAAAACTTATCAAAACAAGTATTTTAATAAAAAGCAAAAAATAAGTCATATAATATTATGACCTATACATTATAATAGTAATTATTTAATAACTTAGAAATTGAAAATAATGAACTTTATTTTTGTTAGTTCATACAACGGATAATTCTAGAACATGATAGAATGGACTTAAAGTTTTACCGATCAATCCAGCAATGTGACTTCATTACATATGATAATATGCCACACTACAATAAAATGTGATGTGATAGTTCTCACTTCGTTTAAAAATGAATTAAATAAATAGTTTTAGCAAGAACAGACAGATAGATGTTAAGAAAATCCTATTGGTTATTTAAAAATGGGGACAAATCTTTAACATTAGAAACGTTACGACTTATTTTGTATTGGGTATATAGTAAAAGTCGATCAATTCCAAATACGGTCTTAGAAACAGCGGTAATATACTGCGATATCTTAAAATTACTAGATTTTTGTGAACTTGCACAGTTTTGTGGACTCAATTAAATACCTACTTGTATAAATAAGATGTAGGCAACATTTTATAATAACTTTTTTGATTTTAAAATCAAGGATGTTCCCTTAAAATATTTTCATGTATTTAAAATTAGTTCTTACAAACTTAATCGGTTGAGCGTTTAAAAATGCGTTAAGAGAGCAGATTTTTAACTTAGTATGCATCCGTGTATGTATAGAAACTTTCGAGTGAATTAACTTTAAGGATTGAGATTTGATTTGAAACTATACTGGGTCGAAAAATGGTAAACTTCAGTCCATTGGGAGACATCAGATATTGAGGGTGGAAGACCAAAATGTTATTTTCCGAACATTAATGTTTTATTAATAATTTTAGAAACTGTCTCGTACAAAAATATTATCATTCAAATTTGAAATATTTCAGAAGAATCAATTGTTTAGTATTTAAACTGAGAACTCTTTTAAATTAATAAATCATAATACTGGAGTGAAATAAACAGAATGTTAAATTGAATTCCGTAAAGTCTAAGATTAATTATTTGTATCAGAAATTAATCTTAACTTAATCCACATTGCTTAAACTTTGTAAACTAAAAACGCTGCAGATAAATGGTTTTCTTGGATTAACCTTACAACATTTTTTTTGTAAAACGTTTAGTAAATTCACTTTGCAATAAACCAAAGTTAGATACTAAACAGCAGGCAATATTTTTGAATGATCAATAAGTCTTTACTTTCATGGCCTAAATGAAAAATAAATATGTATGTAGGACTTTAAACACATGACTAGAGTACATTTGAGGACAAATATGAACTACGTACAATTAGAGGCGGATTAATTCCTCAGATTTATCAAACTAAACAACACAATTTTGTTTCTACACACGTTTCATTCTCAAGGTGTCCTGTGTCTTCATTCATGACAAAAGTGAGTTAAACGTATGCTAAACACTTTTCCATGGAGACGGATTACACACTTTAAACCTTCAATAGTCCACCGCACACTCCACACCCTCAAGCGGTTTTCTGATTATTGTTGAATACTTCAGCGTTACGGATCATAGATTATTACAGCTTTAAGTTAATACTCGAAAAGTTTTATAATAAGTAGTATCGTATGATAAAATCTGCATATTGTGGTAGTTTACAATATTTGATGTGGAAAATTTGTTTTACGTGAATGTAGATTACAAAGGGTTTTATTTTAAGTTGCTATCGAGTTAAAACTAATTTATTTTTATACTATCATCTTCCTTAGCAGATAAATTAACTAATCATCTTGGCTAACTAAACAGATTAAAATCTTTCCTAAAAAATATTGCTAAGAAAATGTTCTAACGATGTTATTCGTCGTTTGATAGTTTGTGATGGCTCCCATAATGTCTGGATGATATTATGTCTTTTTTCCTACTTAAAATTCTACTGCAAACTAATATCAAACAGAAAGTATTTAATAAAACATTAGTTTACTTGTAAAACACATTTGTCAATATCAAAATCTCCAAAGACTCAAAATGTCGCGTTATCAAGGTAATAACAGTGATTTGTATTCAAATATACTAAAATCAGTTGTGAGTATTTTTGTGTACTATTTGTATTTAATGGCACTAATAATTGTATAATTGAATCAAATACTATATTTGCTGTCACATTTACATTTATTACAGCATTAGATAGCATTTTATTGAAATAAAAATTACAGTATAGCAATATATAATATCAAATATAATTGCATCAATATATACATATATCCACACACAATATGCCAAACTAACTAAAAAAGTTAGATTATCTTCCTCTCGTCGTGTTTTTTATTTAAATGTTGTTATTAAATGTTATTTAAATTTTTGGGAGAAAATATCACACACACACACACACACACACACACACACACACACACACACACACACACACACGCACGCACGCACGCACGCACGCGCGTATTTAACAACTCTTAAGTACACTTGATTATTCAGTAATTGATTAATGAACAAAATATTAGAATTACCACTTAAATTTGAATATTAAATGTAAAAGGATTAAAATTCAGGTGTAACACAACAGTATGAATGGTTCTTACATCTGTTTACACTACTTTGTATCTAGATTAAGAAAATGGACTCAACATCACTTTAGAAACTCAGTTTTAAAAAAATGGGCATGAGAGAATGTTCTAAGGTTCTTTATTCAAGGGGACACATTAACTCAGATATAATATTATAAGGCCCTAATCTTTTTAAATTGTAATCATTTGTATTTGTTATTTGAAAATATAGAAGGAGTTACATATTTGTAATGTTTTTTTATAAGAAAGCCATTACGTTTTTTTCAGAAACTTCATCTTTAGAGGATAGTACTACTTTTGATTTTATAACATACAAATTTTCTTAGAAGTTTAAAATTCTCGGAACTTTTATAAATAAAACTGTTATTCTACGCACACGTTTCTGCATCAATTGCAATACAACAAAATAAAAGGCCAAATATTTCTAAGGCTGCAAATGGTTATATAACTTGGCCAGGTAATGGGCCTGAACAAGTTTTTATTATTAAAGCATTTAAATGGACTCGTACAAATAAATTTACAGTGAGGTAAGTGTTTTTCTAATTAACGTTTTAACGTTTTGTAATACTCGACCTTTTGTTTGATCATATAAAATAATTTGGTTATTTAAACTACTCTACTGTAACTGTCTAGTTATAATACGTGTAGTTAACACCTTCACTATGGCTTTATTCTGAGTGAGCTTGACTAGTAGTACACGAGACTACTGCGCTCTGTGGCGTTCACGTAGAGGTGTTAATAAATGTATTTGTTTTTCTTTGCCAAATTTAGATATAAAATACTATTATTTTACATACTTACTTAGTACCAATCAACAGTAGATATGCCAAGGGTAGATGTGGAACCCATCTGATTACAATGCTCTGCCTCAGGGGATTCCCTATGTAAAGTGTACATTTTGAGATATTTTTGCTTAGCCAAATTCCATTGTTGGACACGTACAATCACAGGACACATTTTTGTGTATGTAGAAATGAAGTTTCCATAGTGTACGCATGAAAACTTTGGCCTTTGAATAAACATCATTGATATTTTTTTCATAGCAAAATTTAAAAAATAAAGTCAAATTTTGTCAACGATTTTGAATATCGACTTTTCGTTCTAATAATTTTAAATGTTACTCTATAAATAAAATATCACATGTTAAAATCAAGTATGAGAGTAACCAGTTCTGTTACACATTTTTTATACTCCTATGTTTTTGTAGCCATCATGGTAACCCATAAGGCCAATGTAAATATTTTCGCTAACGCTCGGCCAGATCCTATGGAGTAAAGTTTACCATAATTGAACTCAGATACATATATAGAAATAAAGCTTCGTGCAAAAATTCATCTGTGGATAGTTTTAATTTAGATAGACCGTTCCGGACAGACAGAAAAATTAATATATTGCAGCATCTCGAGTACTCTTCGCAAAAGCTAAGCTAAAAAAACTTTTGGTATATTACTTAAAATTCATTCAGTTTTTTATAGATACTAATTTATTTAAACATTATTGGTACACACACATTTTAGCATATCTACTTGTATTTGCATTTTCCAAAACAACTTATTAATGTTATAATGTAGTGGTGCGGGCGGTAGTTAATGGTGCTATGTCTAAGTGACAAGTAAGTGAACTCCAAGTTGATTGAGAAACATTATTATTCCATTAGTATGGCACAATTCGCTGATCGCATACTGAGCACAGAACTGTTCACTTCTAAGTGTAAGTTGAGTATTCTGTATAAACTTCCGTATACATAATGAAACAAGTGACATGCTTAATAGTGATACATTTATTTCTGGATTCGGTCTACTGAAATTAAGAAACAGCAATAAAGCAAAACACTACCAAAGGAAACGAGTTTTCACGAATAAGGTAAGTATTTAAAAATATTAACCAAGATACGCTATGTAACTTAAGGAGGAATTTGGAAACTTTTACTTCTTGTATTTAGCTACATTACATTCAAATAACAATGTTACTAGACAAAGACAATAATGAAACTTCTACGTTTAATAATAATAATAATGTATTATTAATAATAATATTTAATAATGAATGCTTCCAGAACCCAACGAAATGAATTTCCACGAATAAACATAGTTAGAAAAATTAACTAAAATACTTTTATTTGCATTATATTTAATTTTATTTTACTTAAGGAGAAACACAATTGGTATTAGAAATGTTCGTATCTTTGTGTTTATTGGTTTTTAAATTCAATAAAAATGTGAAAGTTTTTCAGACAAAGACAACAATGACACTCATACGTTTCGAATAAACAGTTTAACAGAAGAAACAGAAAAGTGATGATTTGCGCTATATTAAATGTGGATAAGTGGCATCTATGTGATTAGAGAGGGATAATGCGTTCAACAATAAATTTGCCGCGCAAATTGTCGTTATCCCTGGACTTTTGATTGTTTTGCATTGAGGAGAAAAGAAAAGGTATTTAGATTACCTAAGTTCTGAAGGCGGACGAAAACAAAAATTCCAATGCCAAAAAGACATTTTGTAACAAATGGAATAATTATTTTGCAACTGTAGTAAATAGCATCAAATATCAAAGGATTGATATGAGTGTCTGCTAAAGGCTCTCATAGTTAAATTATGTCCTCATTGAAAGTGACGTTTATGATAAAAAAGAGTTAACTTCTGAATTTTATGTTATGTACGCACGTACACACATTATGTTGAAGGTAAAAGAAATAATATCAAAACTTTAGTTAATCCGACAAAATAACAATAATAGGGGAAATAATGACAAAATATATTCCCCTAATATTTTTTTTTCTTGAAATTTATAGGCATTTTTACGTCATGAGTAGTACACTTAAACACAAATATTCATGTATTAAATAGTTCCATAAATTCGTCCTAATACATTGATTGGGCCACTGTCTTCTTTATTTTTTTATTTTGTTAAATTTTCTATCATCAGAAAGCCACAGATAAATTAAAATATCTAAAAGCTACATTGGTGTGAAATGTAGCACTAAGAGAAGTTTGATTAATGTCATGTTAAGCTCAGTCAGTTTCACCGCAATTACCGCAGTTCAGACGTCAACTACGACTTTAGTTATTCCTTTGTAATACTGCTACATGACGTCAACAGTTTTAGACGATGTAAATTAAAGTGCTGTGAATTAAAGTATTTTGCATAAAAAATATAAGCGTAATAGTATTTAATGAACCGGAAAAACTAATTATTTTATTTACTGATGTTATGACTCTAACACCCCCAAATCTTAATAAGACATTTAAAAAACCTCCACCATGTTTCGTAGTAACTCTTTAGGTTTGCAAGAAATAAAAAGCAACGAATCAAGAGCAACAGCTGAAGAAAGTAAAAAAGTTTAATTGAAATATTAAAAGTAAGGTGTTTAGGTCATTGATTTTAATAGTCGAGCTTTATATAAATACAATATTTCTTGAATTTCTTTTTGAAAGGATACATAATGTTTGCATCTGGTAAGGGATTCTATGAATAGCCAAAAGAGGTCTGACTTTGGAATTTACTGAAATAAGCAGCACTGTAATTTCAAATAGACCATTGATATATATCACTATGTCAGAGTGTACATGTTAAATTTGAGATGTTTCAAGTTCGCATAATTATTGCAAGAATCGCGTTAATTTTATACTTGACGTAAATCTCACTCTCAGACTTAAGGAAGGATTGTTAAGATCCCATGACTCATTTATGGCTAAGTGTTGAACATAAGGGTTGTTAAATAATAAAAAGAAACACATGTAAGGTAATATTAAAAAAAATATCTGTAATTTAGGAATGTGTCACACTCTATAACTCTTTTTATTCTTGATATGAGTTGAGGACAGACAGATAGTACTAGAGAATTATAAATTTTAACATTCCTCGGCCGACAAATGAGACATTGAGTCTGATTGATATGCTTCAATTTCACATAGCCAAATCCCAATGTGAGACATGAACAAAAATAATTCACGTGTATGTAGAAAGTATGTTCCAGACAATATTAAAGTGTACAGGTTAATATTTTTGAGATAATTTTCAGCACATTACATTCAGATACATTCAAGTTTTGTTCTTATCAGTAATTTAAAAGTCACTAAGTTATATTGTATTTGTTGGAGTAGTTAGGCTAATAATTGTGTTATCATGTCTCATGTAAAAATCTCATAACATTTCTAACAGTTTATGTACAGATTTATTTTTAATGAAATTTTCTCGTTGCTATCATGGTTGCCTATACAACCAATGTAAAAATGTTCGGAATATCATATGCGGAACGTGGAGTAGAGCTGAAATCAACATTCGCATTATCTATTCGATTTTAAGTTTTTGAAATTTATTTAAAATAAAAAGAATGTGTACTTTATAAAAATAAGTAATTTTGTAACAACTGAGACTCACAATAAATAGAACAAAAAACACTTAGACTCAAAGTAAAAGATAATAGAGACTTTGAACTTCATGAACGTTGACAGCCTCGAAAGGACGGAGACATGGAAAAATTAGTATAAGATGTTTCATTTGTTTAGAAAACTTTCAGAGGAAAACTTTCTTTGTAAAGTTTGACGTCTTTTATGTCTTTTAAATGTCAAGACTCTCTTAGTTTACTTAACTAAGAATTTGAAGCAAAACTTTGTCAAACATATAGATTTGTAAAATAATTTTTAGTTCTTAAATAACTTTAAATGTTTTGCTGGATGGGAGTAAAAAAATTATCTGCTGAATAAAGTATTTATGCAACTTACTTTATGAATTTTTAAAAGAACGATGATTGTAATTATGATGTTAGTAACCATCCTTAAGTCCCCAGCTTAGTAACATTGTCATTATAGCTGTAGTATAGAAATATATCATGTACATTATACTTAACATTACTATTTTATGAGAGGTTCTGATTTAGTAACACAAAATACTTTTCCCTACTACAGCACAGTTATTCACTGGTTTTATTTTGTCAAACTAAACCATTCTACCTTTTCAGTATTATGCTAAACATATTTTAAAATTTTCTAGCCCCAGAGTTTTAAATTTATGTTTAATAGATTAATTTAACATTATGTGTATACGTATGAAGCATTCTAAAGTACGCGAATATTCTAGAAAGAAGCACATACTATCTGGGAATGAAACTATTAACTGAAGTAAAGTATTAACATAGTTACAGGAGCTTTTATACAGATTTTAACATGTTCTTTTGTATAATGAGAATCATTAGGTAGCTAAAGAGCCATCATCAAATCCTGAGCAAATATTTATTTTTTTTTTAAAGTTTTTGTAAATTTAGTAATTAAGTTTATTACTATTGAGAGCGCTAAAAACTATAATGGTATACATTTTCTTTAAATTTTGATCATCTATACGTCTCTAGGACGAGGAATATCATCTTACACAAAATGAAATATAAATATTCAATGATCATTATTTTTTTAAATCAGATTAATATAAAGTGTAAAATTTTTTAACAAAATTTATAATTTTTTGACTTGAATTATAATTTTGGCTTTTCAGTACATTTCTTTACATGTATGCTAAGGATTTACGTATAGAACAGTTTACAATTCCAATTAAAATTTATGTTTTACTGACATATACTAGAATTATGTCTATTTGACAAAGCCCGAGTTTCTGCACGTACTTACAAAGATTGATATATATGTATAATCGGCGATTGGAGGTAAAGCTTGGATCTTAGAGTTATATAATCCACGCTTCTCCTCCGATCGCCGAGCAAACTTCGATTTTCTTGTCGCTATGGTGACCTTACCTCCATGGTCGCAAAGACGCCACGGGCTACTTTTTGGTCATCCTTCTCTTCCATCAATTGATTTGGAATCTCGTTGATGGTAAGTAATATTGATATTTTTATTTAATTACCTCGTAATTTATTTATGGACCCTTTAACTTTGGTGCCGGTTTAAGTTATTTTTATTGTAGGATTTAGGTCCTCTAGGAACTGTTAGTTTTTGTACCTAGTCGCTGTATTTCACTAAACTGTAGACTTTTAATTTATTAGGTTTCTTTAGAATATAAATTGCTTTAATTTTATATTTCATTGGATACTTTATATCTACTTAGGTTTCTAAGAAGAGTGATAAACACTTGAACTTTCTATGAGTCTTATAGTTTGTGTATGGTATACTGTAGTCTCTATATATAACAGGCAAAGCTCTCTCTCACTGACTTAGTCATCACTTATCATCGAACTTTCCGTTACTCCCAAAAATCTTAATTTGGAATACGTGTGTTTCAAGATTTAAATAGAAAACTTAAGCTATTTCATAAACACCAATATGTTTAAATATCCATAGGACTTGAAATAGAGTTGCAACCCCTAGAACAAATATGATTTTGTTTACTCAACTTCAGAATGTACTACAAAAATGAAATTTGACACACACACCAGGCCTAATGAATATTATAGAAAATGAAAAGAAATTTTGTAAAAATAAAAAAATGGTGAGTCGAAAAGTCTTGTGTTTTAGTTAAATCATATTAAGCCATAAAATATTTGGAAAAAGTTGACAATTGATCTATTTATTGATATAAATTGGTCAATTGTGCTTGTATATTACGTGAAATATATACGAAACTAGCCGTTACCCGCGGCTTCGTACGCAATTTTATTTGGAAAAATTTGGACGTGATGAGCATATTCTTGTAAAATGGCATTCCTAACAATCCATTAAATAATATACGTCGTTGAAAGATATTCCGATCCCTTGAACCACTTTAGATTTAACTTTAGAGACGGGGTACTGTAGTCAGAGAGTGAATCTTATAAGAACCTCTGAAATCTTTCTCTTTCTTCTTTCATGATATTTTATTGAATAGCTCCAACAATTTTAGTAACAATTAAACTATTTTATGCTAGTGTGGAGAAATTCTAAGTCTAAAGGGAGACTAAATTCGAATTCCGTTTTATTCAGTTAACACACATATGTTCCTATAAATAAGAAAGTTTTAATATAATCGATTAAAATCCCAATAAAAAAACCAGGCAAGAAAAATTCTGCACGTAACATGAAATTTATGAAGTGTAACTGACTGAGAGATAAATAATAAACAATTCTCTACCTCTTTCAAACAATAAACCACCTGTTTCACGTGTAAATTATGTATACTTATTATTCTTGAATTTAAAAGGCGATTAAAAACATACTTACTATCAGCTGATTAAGCCAAGACTTTAAATAAAATGGAGAATGAATTTGTCAATTCTAGTAGGCCATAGCAGAAGGGATTTTAGAAATAGGAATATGCCTATGTGTTAAACAGTAAAAAATCCTTTACATTTACTCATCCACATATTTTACATGACTCGTCCATTTTGTTGAAAGTTATTATAAATATAAATAGTTTATACAATGCTTTGTTAAGAAATTTGAGTAGTGTTCGTTATACTCAAAGAGTAATTTCTGCCCATGTGACTTGTTATGTAAATAATCATGCATGTATATATTAAAAAATAAACATTTTAAATTTTTGTGTTGTATTAGGTTCAAACTATAACCTCCATTACTTGTTATGTAACAATATTATAAAATTTTCATTAAACGTAAATACTTAATATGCATCAAATATTGAATCCATAAATTTTAATCTTAGGCTATAATAATGAATTGGTTGTTAGTAAATTATGATTTGCTTTAAAAAGCCTTACCTAACATTTCTTATCAATTAAGGTTTGAATGTGGGGGCCGTTTCAATTATTGAAAATGATAGTAGAAGCTAACTCTACATTTTTACCAAAAGAATAATATTTTCGTGATTTGGGTTCAAGATGTTGTTACAGAGCCAATTCCACTTTCGGCAGTGAAATATCACCTCATTCACATTCTCTGCATATCCCAGGCCGTCTTCTGGCCATTTTTACTCACAGTAAGAAATTGTGTTTTCAACATAAAATACTTTGAAATAAAATAATAGTGTAGTTTAAAATATGCTCATTCGTAGGTAAACAAATTGGAGCTACAAAAAATTTTCATCCACGAGAAGCTTTTTTATTTGAATCAAAATTAATGAGAATTATATAAATTGTTTACGCTTTATATATGAAAGGTCACTTGAGGAAGTGTTGTTTGTTTTACAGTATTTAATTTCAAATTTAATTTCTCTGTGCAACATTTTATTTATAAACGTGATTTACTTAAATTATCTTTATACTTTATGATGCTGTTTCAAAATCAAGATTTAGATCATTATAATACATATAATTTCCTGGAGGTATAATTCATATACATAACACTAAAAATTTATATATTTATATACAGCCCTTTCATTTAGATTTGATTAGAAAAGTACCTAAAATTCCTTGCTTAAAACATTAAAATGCTTGAAGTTCCTTGTGACGTGATCAAAAATATTTTTTTTCATCTACTTTGCTATTTAATCAAGGTTAGATTGATGAAATTTATTCGCGTAACCTTATTGCAAAGGAAAACATCAAACATACTGCGATAAGCCTGACGTGCTTGTTAAGTAATGTTACCATTGAAGGAGATGACACAACCCCAGAATTTCATCAAGTAATCCACGCAAAATTTACTGTATGAGCATTTCGTCGTTTTGGAACAAAGGTGTTTTATAGCCAGCTCATTAACAGCTTATGGGAAACCCATGTTTATTCTTACGTTAATGCTCTCGGTTTACTGTTATAGTTTGTCCATATAAATAAATAAAAAAACATGTGTTATGACACATACGAGTATCTTGGTTACAATAGATTACATAGTAAATTATGGGACAGTGCTTAGGGTCTTCGTTCTACTCTTACGGATTGGAATTCACCTAATATCACTACTTTGGCTTACTGACAACTATCAAGATGACATTGGGCAAAATCATTTATTCGAAGAATTTTGTCTTCATCCACTGCACTAATAATTTGTTCAGAAAATTTCTTACAATTTGCGTTGTATAACCATCTCTTTAAATATGTCTCAACAACAAACACGATGATACTGTGATGTATGTACTGTGTGATGCATGGTGTATAACACTGCCAAGTGGATACAAATATGCCATCAAGTAGGCTATTCCATATTATACCCCTCCAACATTTATTTGCTTAACTATAAACGATTGAAAATGGTCGGATATTTTTTGGCGCTTTCTAGCTATAATATTTGTATAACTAAACTTCCGTGTGTAAGCATTTTGATGAAACATCAATAAAACACACGAACAGCGACATCTTGAACACAATGTAGATTATAATAAAGTAAAATGTCTTCTACTATTGTAATAATGACGTGAAAATTACATAAACTAAAATTGCACATGTGGGTAGAACAAAAAGTACACCGATATCAACATTCAACATTTGCTCAATGTTACCACCTGTAAGGGAAAATACCACGGCACATTAGAGCTTAACACCGCGTTCGACCTAAGCTCATTTTATTCTTTCACTTAGGCGTATGTCTTCAACAGTTTTATACACTAGCAAAATATCGAAAATTATAAACTAAAACAATCTATCCTAAAGTAAAGTTCTAAATTATTCATTTCTATTTACGTAAAAAGTTTTCTTCAAGTTTAAGTTATTTTGAAATCAACAAACACATAACAAATATTTTGTAATTAATAACGTTTCCAGTGAATCCATGTCATAAAATTTGAAAAGTGATACAATATTAAATTTAATAATTTTATCTATAAATAAACTTATTGATGGTACTAAAAAAACTAATCAACAAACTTATGTTAAAGTTTGTAAAATCGTTTCGTAATTTACAACGAAAACTTTTAAATATAACTATTTTAAATTAAAAGGACTTCAATATTTAAGTATAAATCATCATAAACCATTATTTTCGTAACATATACGATTACTCCTTTGATTCACTATAAAATGTTTCTTAACTAACTTAAAACATATTTGTGGATAATGTGTTTATGTGGTGACTAATATTTTCGGGCAACATTCAGTTCTTTGAACGAACCTAAAGGAATGGTTATACAACAACTAGAGATGCTGTCCTTGGGTTAAACAATTTTAATTTGGGGTTTTTGAAGCCCTCCATATTACCTATTTTTACCTACAAATTTATTTACTCTGACTTTCTCCTTGTCATGGTACAACAATGTAAAAATGTTCACCGACTCTTAGCTAATCTCATAAGGTGACATGAATAATCATCGTACTAGATGTTATTCATATAAATTTTACATGAAATTTTTCGATATAGAAGGTAAGGTTAATGGAAAATTTTAAATCCATAGGTCAGTCAGTTATTTTTTGCAATGTCTTGAGAATAGACCGACGCACAGAATAACGGAGA
Organism: Homalodisca vitripennis; assembly: GCF_021130785.1. Taxonomy (NCBI): domain Eukaryota; kingdom Metazoa; phylum Arthropoda; class Insecta; order Hemiptera; family Cicadellidae; genus Homalodisca; species Homalodisca vitripennis. The sequence goes on along the minus strand of NW_025781840.1, from coordinate 5,123 downwards.
TAAATGAAGTATTTCCAGACTCCATAGAAACATTTATAGAAAAGTAACACTGTTAAACCTTAAGTAGAACAACGTTATTTTAAAAAGTAGCATATAACTCCATGCTTTGAAAAGTCGTCAAATATTTCTTAGGTAAAAGAAATAATAACTTTTTTGGGAAAAATACCCAGCCAGAGAGAGAGCTAAATATCTACCATAGTCGCTATACAGCAATATTCCACACATTGCTTGCCAGTACTTGTTTACTGAGTTATCTTGTTATACGAGTACTAACGTGATACTAAAGTGCGGGTGGTCATAACAACGGAGACTAGGTCAACTGAATCTATTACAGTTCTTGTTGAAACAACGGAAACATGTTATTTTTCAACATTTTTCATTAAAAAGGGTTAATGTTTGTAACAGGGAACTATCTGCAATTGATTTTAATATGAATAAAATAATGTTCACATTTGACTCGCAGTTATTGTAAAGATACTATAGCTAGCTTCTCTCTGGATTAGTATAAAAAGAATTTAATTTTAGAAATAGAGTTATACACGTACGCGTTTAGATGTATAATATTATTTAGAAATCCTTCATAATTGTAGATTAATTTATTAATCAAATGTCCATCTCAGTCTGGTTTCAACAAAGTTTTACAAACTTTTACAGCTGATTAAACACTATTTTAAGTTTAACATGCTAACATATCGACATTCAAATCACCTTCAAATTTAAGCATTAAGAAACAGTTATATTCTCCAAGTACAGAGACTATAAAAACAGAATCTGTTATTTTAAAAGAGATTAAATTTAAGAAATGGAATTCTCGTTGGCAGACGCTTAGTCAGCAAAGGCTTTGAAGTGGATTGAACAAAAAGCTTCAGGATAGAGTTGATGGAGTTTTTATTCAACTCAGTTTAGTCGCCGTCCAACATCCCAGCTACATCTTTATTATGCATGTAAAATAATAATTCTACATGAATTCTAAAGGTCACATATTAGTTTGTTAGATTAAAGATCTGGATTTTACTTATAATTACTACAAAGAACTCTCTTGCTTAAAAACTCATTCTCAATCGATATCTCCTTAGCATGGTCTCACTTCAGATACCTAGGAGGATGAGGGAACAAACAGTTTATAACTAGTACACGCATAAAATAGATCTTTTAATATCAATTGGATGACTCTGTGTATTTGACACTGTGTGGGAAAAAATATAGGGGTATGACATTGTACCAAAAGAAGAATGATATACTGTATATTGATTATATAGGTAAATACAATGAACTAATATTTGGTGTTGTGCAACTTAGCATTCATCGGACATATATAGATGTCCGACCGACAATCACGTTTTATCATGTTGTGATTGATTAGTATATGTCGATAGTATAAACAAGATATAGCGTGGTCTGATGTTTTGGCTGACACTGCAAAAGCTCGTGGTTCATAGAAGATGTAGACATTAAAATTTATATTTTCAGAAATAGAGCACATTTTTAATCGGTTTATAGATCAACTTTGATACGACTAATTTATATTACGACTTATACAACATCCGGTGTGGATAAACTTGGCAGGTCTCACTTCAGTTAAGACCTTTGTCTCAATCTCCGTTTCCTCTTTCACTTCTGTACAGTAATATGATCTCAATCTGCTTATTGGAATAGGGACACTTACAGTCATTCCATTACAACAATTCTTCGAGGGTATTCAAGAGAAGAAAGATCTAAATCAATTAAGACAGGACACATTTTTATAGGGTAATTTCTATTTAATATAACGTTCCAGATGATTTAATACGCACCGTTCTTTCCAAAGTTGTAAATCTTATTTTTAGTGGGGTTTCAAAGAATACAACAGGCTCAGATAGAATGCATCATGATGATCGTTCTCCAATAATTTGGTAGTGTATAAGGCCGTGTTGAGAATCGATAAGTACACAAAGTAGTTTCCACTTAACGTGTAGTTTCAATAAGTAAATACAATTTTAATTCGTATATTCTTCCTAAATCTATCATTAATAAAATAAAAAAGTAGGTTAAACATCAATATTAATTATATTTTTTAATCTCATATAAAGGTGGGGAAAAGCCATGGGTAGTTTCTAGTCTACACTTAATATGGTTAAGCCCATACTCATATATGGTGTTTATGATAATAGATAATTTAATATTATGACTGTAAATATAATATAAATTAACTATTCAATAATTACAGATATATTAAAGGTAGATAACTAAGTAAAAAGATCCTCGTGTTGTATTATACTAATAAATTTATACTGAGTACTTAACACCTGGAATATGTATGTATTTAGAAATTTACAAATGCTTTAATATAATGTTGCGTTTATGCAATTATGAATCTCCTCAAGTGTTGGATATTTAGCAATGAAATATATAGTTCACTGCAATTAGATAAATCAAAGCGAATTCCTACGAATGCTATTAAGTTCAAAATGTAACAATTTGTTACGTACAATATTTGGGTTAATATTATTTTAGCCTACCGTTATAATTTTATTATTAGCAATCAATACCGTCATATATTCACGATACAAACATACATATATTCTGAATGTGCCTCAATGACAGGATCACAAGCCATCTAACAGAGTTTGGTAGAAAAGTTTGGAATCTTATACAAGTTGGCAAACCATGGAAGCAATAAACCTTTAACAAATTAGAAGTTATAAGTGTTGAAAAAACAGTTTCATAACGAGTTATATTAAATTCTATCCAAGGTAATCAAAGCTGTCTACCGAGATGTAAGCTTAGAAAACCAACAATAAATCAGAAACAACAACAATCAGCTGGTTATGGTTTCCTAAAATGCCTGTCGTCTAAATTCATTTTTGCAGACAATTCATACGGTAGATACAGTGTTAAAACGTAAAATGTATAAAGATAAAAACCTTTTAGAACATGCGCACAACAAAATTACACATTTTGACACTTATACGCAGTATACATACACCGAACATAGTGGAATAGGTATAATAAATCACTACATTATTGTGAATGGCTTTTGTCTTCGGCTTATTTTGATTTATGCTGTGAGAAAGGTATGCACCATTACTACCACTATAAATAGGATACACAAAGGACCGCCAATAACTTTCCAAATCATTAATAGTTGGCTGAGGAGAACATGCAAAACCAATATAAAAAGTGTCAATTGGACAAGCAAATGTTTACTCTGTTTAAAACTAATTTTAGACTTTTATTGATTTGCCAGGATGACAGGTTTGAGGAATTGGTCATTACGATAGTTTAGAAACAGATAGCCAATTTGGGCCATGAGTAAATCCCATGAAAAGACTTGAACCAAAATACAACTCAATATTGTGTCCATATAAATGAAGTTTGATGCAAAAGTAAATATCTATAGATGAAATCTTTCTAGACATATTTGGTGGTAGTTAAGATAAGTATTTTTCTATGTTACATATATATATATATGACATACATACAAATTAGGTTAATATGCAATTTGCTCATTGTCATCATGGTTACACTTAAAACAAATAATGTACAAATATATTCTAACACTTTGATATACCCACAGAGTGAAATGCACCAATATTTTAATCGATATTACCTATATAGGAGTAAAACTGTTTGCAAAATCTCAAACCAATTTGATCAATTCGTTCTTGACATATCGTGCATATAGGCAGACAGAATGAAATCTTCTAGTTCTTCGAATGAAAGACTTCCTGAATGCTTAGTTAATAACACATCATACATATTCATAATATCTCGATTCGATGCACCCGCAATAATAAAGATTGAAGGAGGAATGGTGAAATAATTTAATAAGTACGTTGATGTATTAACCTGTGCAATTTGTTAAAAAAAAACATAATCTGAAAGTTTTGCTTTTTCTTTAAATCTATTTTCAAACAAAAACATAAGGATTATACTTGGTTGATCTGTTTGTAGATGATGTAGGTAATAACAATTATTGTTAGAAGAAATACATAAAAAAGTGTTGGTGTGCGGAAAATATAGAGATGTATTATTTGTAAACCTACACTTTTAAGATTAATAATGTTATACACAATCTTACCATCCTAAATAAATCCTTTAAAAATATTATATTATTTTTTTTCTTTCTTTAAATTACATGATTTAATAATGTTAATGAAGTTAAACTTTCGTTACTTAAAGTTTATACTTCATAGTCATAATTACTAGAATTTGTTTGGTAATTTTTAACAAATCAACTCAGTAAAGTTAAAAATAAATATAAGAATCCAAATGTGTAACTAACTAATTCTATGGTTAACAAGTACCTATTACATAAATATCTCAAACAAAATTCACAAAACGATTCTGCAAAAGAACCTATAACGCATGCCATACTAATTTAAATGGTAATGAGCAAGTAGTTTTTAATGTTAAAAGCAACAATAGTTGCGTTAAACAACATCAGTAACTCATTTAGTGTGTTTTAAGTGCGATATGGTGCCCATTAAAGCCTTAACTACTCTTTTAATATTAGTCATAGTGAAATAAACTAGGCATTACTTTGATAATCAAAAATTAATCTGTATTTCACTATTGTTAGTAGTGTTTAATGGAATCCTCATTCATTTTTGGGTTATTACAGTTTGAGAAATTGGAATTCACGTCATTTAAAGTAGGCGATATTTGATATTCATGAAACTTGTTCTCAAAGCAAATATTTCGCGTCTGTTTTGATCTAATAAAATCTAATGATAAAATGTTATTAGAGTGATTGATGAACCCCCTGCATATTACAGTTTAAGCGATATTTAAATTGCTCTCTTCGGAAATATTACTCTATAAAATATCTATTGCTTCAGATTTTATTTCATTGCGAAGCCTGCCAGTTCTGTATTTCTGCAAAAGTATTTCACTATATTTTTAATACTTCAATAAATACAACAGCCACTTACTGCAAATAATAATTCTTGTACTTTAAATATTCCACAAATAGACTCGTTGGTACAAGATATTCCTGTTTACATTTATCTAAAAAAAAACTTGACATCCACAAGTGAAGTTTGTTTTTTTGTGTCAACTCTTGTGCCATGAAAAGAAATGAAATGTGTTTGTTAAACTAAACTATCTTAGTATAATTTATTAAAAAGATATATTTCAGTTAT
>NW_025781839.1:0-38494 GCF_021130785.1 Homalodisca vitripennis | reverse complement strand
ATACGTCAACCGAGGATCCCAATGTGAAATGCGCAATGATTGCAGCAAAGTGCCGTTTCGAGATCCTTAACAAACAGCTGCACAATACCAAGTAATAATCCTTATTAGTATCGGCCATTGATTAGTAAAGGGGCGGAGGGGTTCGGCATTTAGTTGAGAATCCCGACGTGTTGGCTTGAAAGGACTCGCCGACGAGTCACATTGAAAGGCTTCACCGAGTAAAGTGACTTTTGACTGTAGGTTAGATACTAAAAACTCTAGAGCGGGGTGAGTGATTGGTAAGCTCCTAAGGCTGGCGTAAAACCTGTAAGTCCTGGGGCTCTTTACTGCTCTTACGGCAGGCCTAAACTCCGTAAGACCGGGAGCAGTTGTGTGTGTGTGTGTGTGTGTGTGACAGATACCTCTATGGCAGGCCTAAACTCCGTAAGTCCAGGGGTATGTACCTCGCTCTAGATGCTGTAAAAAAATAAAAAAATAAAAAATATAAAATTCTCCGGTAAGTTTTTGATTCACATTGAAAGGCTTCACCGAGTAAAGTGGCTATTGAAACTTACAGGAGGCAAAAATATGTTGAGGAGCGATACATTGTAATGGAGTAAATCGCTATCGTGTACAGCGGTGGTTGGGGCTGTACACAAATACTGGTCACATTGAAAAGCTTCACCGAGTAAAGTAAATTAGTAAAGTGAAAGAGTGAGAATAGGCCTACTGGGGAAACTCACTATAATCAAAAACGCACTGGGACCCCTATGGCCTAGCCATTCTGGCTTACCGTGGTGTGGAAACGTGGGTCACAAACTGCAGTTATAATGCAGTGCAAGTGCGAGTCTCGGTGGGGAGGGGCGTCCGCGTATAAAAGCGCGGTGCATCGACTGCAGCTGCACTTGCTGTGATAGCTTTGCTATGTCTGTGGCAACTAGTTTTACCGTTTTCGCCATGTTGCTGTTTGGTGGTGGCTGGCTACGATCTCGAGGTAGTTATTGTTTTGATTATTTATTGTTCTCTCGAGTTGTCCCTCAACACTGTTTCTAACTTGTAAAGTGTTTTTTAGGAACAACTATCCACTTCAAACGGTCAACCGATCCCTGTGCCCGGGGCTATCCGGGATCGATACTTTACTACGGATAGCGGGTCTACTAGTCCACCTGAATATGGTTAGCTCACATTTCATTGCTCTAATTTTTACTCCATAGGTGTGTGGCAGCTTTTCTAACTTTATTGTTCTCTTTTCAGAATAATGGCGACGATCGGGCTACACTCCCTGTCCTTCAGCGTGAGGTGACTAGGGTCAGTACACTATTGTTACCGGTTTGCATTGTACTAATTATGCATTACTGCAGTCTCTATAATCGAACTCTATTTCAGAACGAGTACGAGGCCCAGATCCAGAGGATGTTCAGGTCTGGGCAATGGGTGACCACTCAACGCGGCCGACTGCATGTCATAAGCGCCGGTATTGAAGAGGTGATTACCATTATCCTATTTTCCATTCCGTGCAGTATTAACTATAGAGCTGTCTGCTAATGTGTATTTATCCCCGCAACCGGTGGCGGGACCCGCAATGTATTAATTCACTTGTGCTTTTAGGACGAGTCTCAACCATCGACTCTCGGGTGGACCGGTGATGCTAACCCAAACATCACTCTCCCCTCTGACATCTCTGAGGAGAGTCTAATCGCTGCTGCCGATAGGGCTATATAGCTGAGGCGTCGACTTTTACCCGACGAGGCGACTCAAAGGGTGGTGATGGAGGAATCTAATTCCAGCTCAGATGAGGCGATATCGGTTAGTATATAGGGTAATGTATTCATATTACATTGCAGGTTTCGCTCTGTTTTACAGAATCAAAAACATGGATATTTTTTGTTGACAGTTGAGTACTTTCTTGGGACTTCCGACGCAACCCCCTCGACCCGTAGACAGTCCTCTGAGGATCTCTCTCAGTTCTATCGGAGGTTTGAATCAGTCTACTCCACCCAACAGTCTCGCCCATCAGTAGTGGCTCCTTCCACTCTGGTTTCTCCCCCGAACCCTCCTCACAGGAGTCCCTCATATCCCATGGAAGTGGCTGTCGGCTCGCCACCCCTGCTCTCACCATCTGCAGTACGTTTCATTCCCTACATTATCCATGCCACTCCGTAGTGTTTCATCTGTTTAATTCGTTACCTATGTTACAGGACAGAGATCCCCATTGGGAGGCAATGAGGGCGGTGTCAAGGTCCTTGAGTCTAGTCACTCAGGTGCATCACATCGGTTGAGGAGGCCATCTACGAAAGCGAACCCGTGGATGGTGCGGAGACCCGAGGAGGAGGAGTTCCGTGCCGCCGCTTGGGAGGAAATCCGCGAACGGTGGATGGTGCGGAGACCCGTGGAGGAGTTCCGTGCCGCCGCTCCAGCCGCTTGGGAGAAATCCGCAGCATCCTCACGGATTTCCTATACGAGACGGCTAACCCGCATGGAGGAGGACTCCCGACGTAGAAACACCGCTGCGCCGTCCAACGGATCAACCCCTGCCACTCAACCCCGCGAAGTGTCCTGCCCCGTTTGCTTTGCGAATCTACCAACAATCGCTCTTCGACTGTGTGGGCATACACTCTGTCGTCCATGCTCCAACAGAGTGGGGGATAGATGCCCCACGTGCCGTGAGCTGATTGCGGGAAGATTTCATAATATATCTCCCCAGGTAGATCTCCTCTCTGTCGAGTTCTACCTCTATCTTAATTATTAAGCTTCTTCAATTGACTTCACATTCAAAATTTATATTCCAAAATTAATTTCCAAGGGACGGGACATTATCCAGTCGTAGGATGTTCTACCAGCTCTCTGGACCGATTCTTATACTGGATAATGTTTAACTTGGGTACTATACGTAGTGCGGATGTTCCGAAACCACATCCAGGCCCCACATCGACTCAATCACCACACAATAAGGTACGATTCGTCTTTATTTTCTCTTGTTTAGTTAAGTGATGTCACCTTCCCACCCTTTTCACAATTGAGGTTATTGTTACCCTGTTCCTGCCAATTTTCACAATTGAGGTTATGTTCCCCAGTTCCCGCCAATTCAATCATGGGCGCAGCCATCTTGAATACGCGGGAAACCAAGAAAGTGAGGTTAGGTTCTCCTGTTCCCGCCAATTTTTCCCCGCCCTCGCCGCCATATTGGAATTTCCCTCCGTCCCTCGTTTCTCCCTCAACGGGGAGTGGTGAGGACCCAACAAAATCACCGATTTTACCGAAAAAACACCGATTTTTGACACCCCAAATCACCGATTTTACACGAAAAACACGATAATTTCGACAGAATTTGGAAAATTTTAATAGGATAAGAGTGTGAGCAGGGAATTTCTCCCGCACATGAGGGGATTTTCTCCCGCACATGCCCCTCCCTCTGCGCATGCGCGGCCGCCATCTTGGATCACGTGACCCCCTCTCGACCAATCAGAGGCCGGTCCCGCAAGGGGCGCGATGTCTACTGATATATAATAAAGAATACAGCAAAACACTCTTTACTAAAACCTTAAGCTCGTTTCTCTAAGCTGTGATCTCCTTACTTCCCTTAGAGCATTGGATTTAGCGCAACATTTTACATAGGAAAATCTCCCTGGTTATTCTATTCTAGTAGAATACAAAATTAAGTACTTTTGTATAGTTTTATAATTGAGTTTAAATTATTTAAAGTAGTTATTTTCAATTGCAATACACATTTACATTTATCAAGTAGCTAATTGCTTGTACCTGTAACCATGACTACAACAGACATTTATCAATTATTATATATTATTGGTATGATTTATTGTATGTAAAAACCTACAGAAATTACTAGCCATTGTGTGATTAATTTCTCTTAAATGTTTATATTTATCCTCATATTAAATATATTTGTATCTTCAAGAACAGGTGCGGCTTGTTTCCATCAGTAAACAGAATGTGAAATATATATTTTTTTAGTCTGAATTAACTTAAACATTTAACCAAATCCTCAACGCATTATGGGAAGTACTTAAAATAAGTTTTCTAAGTTCGGTATTAAAAAGTTAACAATATATAAATGTAAAATTTTTCTACTCAATATTTTATTAGGAGTGCAAGTAAATATCAGTAATTAATTGTAAAAAATTTTTAGGATAACACTTTAATACTTTGTCATTTCATGACATTTAGGTAGTTTTTCCCCCTTTAGCACAAATTATTCGCTGCTTAAACCGTATAGTTTAATAGAAAAGATTATATTAGGGTAAATTTTCTTTAAATTTTACATTACATTTATAATAAGTTAAAATTTTAGAAAAATAACATATGACATTTTCACACATACTTTTTCAATGACTATAAATTTTAAATCAGGTAAACTTTAAAGGTATATTTTACATCCTATTTTTAGGAGATTCAAATTTTAATAGAGTAAAGAATATTTTAGAGTTTACCACATACATCAACCTATTGTAACGAGTCCAATAATATGTTTTATAATTTATTTGCTAATCGAATCAGATTTGATATTAAAATATAATGAATTATTCTCACTTCTCAGAATTTAAGATGAATTTATAAAATTTCATTATACATGATGTTTTGAAGTTTAACTTCTAAAAATAATGTATTCTTGATAGGATGAATCGATAAAAATCCTGAAATAAGTAGTTATTGAGCCATGTGACCATTGAAAATATAAACTTTAAAAGAGAGTTTCCTTCCGTAATCCCAAAATTGGAAATTGAAACACTTTTGTGATGAAAGCTTTCTGGGTAATATGATAATCTATGCAAGTTTATAGGCCATTTTGGTATCTATTTTTACGGTTGAGAAACAGTAACTAAACATTTTACTAATTATTTCAAAACAATAAACGCTAATTTAATGTAATAAACAGCGGTTCAATCTTCCTTTTTTATTTTTTTATTAGCACTATCATAAAATGTGACTCTAAGTTGTTGTTGTCAATTGATAAAAAATAGTCTTTTCTTTTTTCAGAGGCAAATTAATATATTGCAATTAATAAACGGGGCATGAAAATAAATAAACAAAAATGATTGACGACTCATTTAAGTTTATCAGTGGATGTGAAACGAAGAATTACTGTTGAAGGTCCAAGGTAAATAATAAAAAATTGTATAAACATGATAAACAACTATCTATTAAGCTTCTATTTAGATTGGAAAAACGGTAGTTAGTGGTTATCAGAGCCGGTTGCAATGACAAAGAAAAATAAAGGGGGCGGACGGAAGTATAAGAATGAGTATGAGTAATTACTCAGAATTCGTTCTAGAAACCGAAAGTGCTCCTGTGGTTTGAGCAAGGTTTGATTCAAGTGCGACAGTTAGTAGGTAGCAGAGTTTCAAGTAGAATCACAATATTGGTAGAAACATTAAAGTATATCTTGAAAAAATACGTGCAATTAGAAAATTCTCAGTAATATTTTAGGCAATAACAAATGTTTACCACTGAACTTAATACTAATTGAGCTCAACTAATAAAATTACTTTTTATCACTTAATAGTTTAGTTACAAAAGTTCATGTTCACAAAAGCTTTAAATATGCTCATTTTACACAATACAATGTTCAAAGAGCCGATTTAGTTCTTAAAATTATTTTAAACTATTAGGCTAGTAGGCCAAAAATGTATATGGAGTCTCTAAGAGGAGTAGACTTATCAAATCATTATTTTAAAATAATTTAAAACGAATATTTTGGCGTGAATAGCACTAACTATAGGTTAGGCCGGAGCTGTGAAGATTTATTTAAAATGTATGACATTTGTAAGATTACATTTCTAGATTGAAATTAACATTTGTCTTCATTTTCCGTGACATATGAAAAATGTGTGACAAACGAAAAACGTTGATAGATCGATGAGTATGATTTCAAGTATTCCCCACACAAGGATATCTCTATAACCGTTTAACCTGCGCTGGTTTAAATAATCCTGTGACCTGTGACCGTTACACCTTTTAAGGTCGAGACACACGTACCCGGACCGCGCCCGACGTTGAGACGGCCGAGTGTTGGTGCTGGTTCGGCTCGATTAACTGTGCAGCCACACAAGGCGTATGTTGTTCGAACGAAAAGTCTCACTGTACTAGAGCATATTTCTTTTGGATTTTTAAATAATGTTCTGGAAGTTAAAAAGTATTGACTTAATCGTTTTTAAGTCTTTTTATGATAACTATTTAAACACAGTGAATATATTTTAAATAATTATTAGAATAAAAATGTTTTTCGCACTCTCAAACCTTATGACTACACATAAAATATTTTTATTTTACGACTGTACTGTAGTGAACATATTAAAAATAAATATACATATTTATACTTTAATCCTAAAAAATACAGGAAAGACTTTTGATAAGTAAGTAATTTCGATATATCAAAAATAAATATAGTTTTGAGCAAAAGAAATACATTCTTGTTATATTTAAATGAAACTAGATTATATTTTACATTATTTAAATTTTGTTGCTTTAAAATCACTAAGTATACAACACATTTTTAATTTTGTATTGGTAAAAAATCTTATGTCACCTAGTGTGTATAGTATTAGTTTCACCGCAGTAAGAAAACATTACTTACTAGTTTACTGTAAGAAATATCTTCCTTATTTTTCAATAAGTTTCTCTATATCCATGATAGATTACGTTTATAGACCGTCCCATGTCCATAAAAACGTAAACCTAAACTAACGGTGGCGGTGCAGGCACGGTGTGGCTTTGATGGCCCGGTGTAGTTACGGACATGTATGGATTGCCGCACACTCGAGTGATTCACTTGTTGGGCGCGGTACGGTATGTGTGTCATTACCGTCGACTCTTTTCCTTAATCTGTTTAATGACCTGTGGCCCATGAGAACAGATAAAATAAGTTTGAAAAGTAGATGGGTATCACAACATAGAAAAGGAAATTGTAATATTTTTTACAATTACAGTGTTCTTATAACTGTTGACGAAATCGATGGTCAGTTTTTATCAGCACCCACTCGTCTTATACTCCACGAAAACTGACACTCCTTGGAAAATGTATGATCATGGACAATTAACAATATTCTTGGCCTCTTCTTTAAACGTGAACGTATTTTGCAATTTCATCGACCACATACATTTAAGTATTTAGGATATTTTACCCCCGTAATCCGCAGAATGAACTACTCAAAAATGCCAAACCTACATTAAGCTGATAAACCATTGTAATGTGTATGATATTATTGGCTTTTCGTTTAAATTTCTTGGTATATACAACTTTCTATAGTTAGTTATTATCATTGAATAGCTTTAACCAATTACTGGTACATAAACATTAAACTGTGAACAAATGTTCGTTGGTTACAATATATTGTTTTTTACTTAAACTTAATCTATATGAATTATATACAACTGAAATGTATGTTTTTTATGCGTAATTAAAATAGTTCGATAATAAATAAGAGATGAAAGTTGCACATGAGTGGACGCTATGTTAATATTCAACACATGAACGACACCAGTGGGATAACGCCAACAATCGACGGCTACGTCAGTCGCTCAATTGAGCGTTTTTATTAAAACACGCTCTGTTGAAAGATATGAGGATTATTTAAATTAATTTCAGCCGAATGCTTAGCTATAAATTATTCATATGATGCGCTCTTACTGTTTAGATTCATTCAACGAGTGTCTTAAAGTTAAAGTATGTTATAATTTTGTAGAATAAGGCATTTAACTTTCTACCATAATCCTTTACAAAACATATAGTAATATCTTTAAACAATTTCCTTTTATAATTAATGACGGGTTACTTCTGTTTATCAACAGTAGATCTTTCTTTACGAGCCATTTTAAAAATCTATCAGGGTTTTGTTCTTTTATCATTTGAATTACTCAAGACTATACAACTGTATAGTTTAAAAGTATTACGTATTTTAAAAATTATATTTTAGTTACTTTTTATATTCCTATATAAAACGTTTATTCTTTAAGTTTTAGGGGACCACTGTACTAGTGAAGTTTATTTTATTAGCTTATAAAATGTGCTATAGATAGGGTTAGAGGAAGCTATAAAAGTATTTGTTTTAATGATTATTCATTATTTATGTTTATTAAACGTGTGTTTACCTTTATTTAGAGTAAATTCTATACCAAGTAATTAATATAAAACAAAAATAAATATAAATTGTATTTGATCACTATACATGAAAAAAGGCAATGATGTCTCTATTTATTAAATTGTCTTATTTTATTTTTATTGTCCCTAGATTGTTGATTTATATCTTTACCAAAGTGCATGTAATAAAAACAAGAAAAAAGTAATATTCATTTTTATGATTACTTTATTAGCGAGTATATATTTAAATATTTATTGAACTATATTTTAAAACCCAGAACTACAAGGTACGTATTTAAAAGATCGTAAGTATACATTGCTCGAGGGGAAATGAACAGGCGTTCCACCAGCAGAAAACACTCGAACAGAGGTGCAAAAAACTTGATTACTTTTAACAAGGAAGGCTTTCTTTCTTCGTATAAGACGCAATTTTTATTTGTTTATTTATAGAAACCTAAAATCTCTTGAAAGCCACAAAATTATGAAAGATTTCATTGAGGTTAAGAGAAAAAATATTTTATTTATAAAAACATAAAGTACCTTTACCTTTTTTTGGCTGTCACTGTAGACAAATTATATCTCGTTTAGCTCATATAAGTATTATTCAACTATCTTATATTTCGTGTTTATTTGTAAAAATATGACAAAAACTATGGGTATGTAAAATATTCTAAAATAGATGTTCTAAAACTTTGGCTACCTTCTTTATTTATAAAATTAACCGTACTAGCATTTAGACAACCAATGGTAGAATTTGTTTTCATGGGAAATTTCACGATAAATTAAATTGTTCTCGAAATTCATTAGATATTATCCCTCTGAATTGTAATTTTATGAACTATAAAATTTCATTGAGGATAGTAATATTAAAAATTTCAGATGTGTACACCTGTAGATGTCTTGCATACAGTTTTAGTTGTGCGAACCCATTTTCATTCAATTTCTGTATTACTAACTAGCAGCCTATTACTCTCGTCGAAACTATTGGTAACTAATATAATACTCGTAACTCTCCGACCATATGTCATTAAAAAATATACTTAACTTGGGATCTTCTGACACACTGAGTGTAGCCCCTCCTCCCCTTTCTGGCTGGATTGGAAAAAGTCTTTTCAATTTAATTGCAGACATAAAAACTTAAAGAGTGGTGTTCATTTTCCTCAATTACATTCTGTATTTTAAATGACTTAAAGGGTTTGGTGAGCTGTAAGTTTGCCAGAAAATTGTATTTTACATATCCATTCTAGAATAACATACAGAGTTTAGAGGGACTATGAATTGTATGCGATTTCGTATAAATATATTTTTCGTACTAATAACGTTTTGGAAAATTTGATTTAATTTTACTCAATAGTATCACGTATTTTGGCCTTGTGGAGCCATTTCTACCATCTGATGTAACATCAATTCGTCAAGACATTCCCGTATCACGATTTTTAACTATTTCACTTTTAAGCTAAATAAGCTAAATATGTTTTAAATATACTTTAGAGAGTACATAATAGTAATAGCTAAATACATTTAATTTCGTTCTGAAACTGTCGTAATATATAATTTGTTTAATAACATAATTAAACTTTCCAATGAAGCTCATTTAAAATATACTGTCAAAGAACGTTATTTTTTATTAAACAGCAGAGCTCTATGAAAAAACTATAAAATTGGTTTTTAGAAAGTAAAGGAAATATGGTATCGGATAAAGGATGAAATTACAAAGAGGACATATCAATTTAAGGGCAAACGCCCTTGTCTGCCTGAGCCTCTACTCCCAAAGGAAATTACTAAGTAATAAGTCACTGCACTGTCACTGACAGATTACTTTGCCGTTTTTGTGGCTATACATAAAAAACTGTGTTTATATTAGGGAACTACAGTTCTAATAGATCCTTTTTTCTTATACTTAAGTAACCCCTAAGTAAAATAATAGCGAAAATCTAATGATTGTCATAATTGTGATGGGGAATATTGTTATGTGTGAGTAACTATTCCAATGCGAAAAAAACTAAATAGAATTAGTATAATTATTGTGAAACACAAGTACAATTGAATGAGTAATGCATGTTTGCAGTATATTATTCAACAACAAGTTTAGAGATAGAACCAATTTGTAACTATTTAAGTCATGAAACCAAGTGATCATATGTCTCGGATTAATTTTGAACCAGGAAATTAGGCAGTTATAATAAGCTAGTTATAAAATTATAACTATAAATTAATACATTTTTTTTTATTTCTTTAAATCACCCTGGTTTAAATAATTTGCCTACAAATATTAAGCCATTTTAGTTTAGGGTTATTTTTACAAATATGCTACAAACAATACTGCACAATATGGTAAAATGTTGAAATGATTTTTATTGTTGGGAATTGAAATTAAGTAATTACAAAAATTATTATTCATATCTATGGAACATTTCATCATTTCTGAAATTGAAATGTAAAGAAAATCTTGGCAATCGCCTTTTATCAATATTTCTTTAAGTTCGCAATATAATATAAAGTTTTTATCTGGTATGAATGGGTCTCATGAACTAATAGAGAAACTTTTTAATTAATATGAAACATCCATACGGATTAAAAAAGGGGTTGAATAGTATTCAAGTTATTTCAAATATCCTATGTTCTATAATGATAAAATTGTACGTAAACGTGCTTTATGGTCTAAAAATATAAATAAAACTGCTTAAACTGTCTATAAAGGTTAGGAAAATTGAACCTTGTAGAAAATCTACATATCTGTTTTTCTGTATTCCTATGACATAAGAAAATTTAATTTTACTAAGAATCTAATAAATTCTGTAAAAACCTATGAATGATGATGTGTTTAATAGAATAATATATTGTTTCATTATGACATATTTTGAAATCATAGTGATATATAAGAAAGGAGGTTCATTCTTATTAATTTAAGTAGGATTTTTGGACCTACTTATGTGTACAGTTTTGGAGGGCGACAATGCAAACACTACTACAGTACCGGAAATACCTTTGGCCAGAAGTATATTACAAAAGCTTTACATAGACGTATTTCTGAAGCGGGTTACTGAGACCTAAGTATGTACTTATTTCTTTATAAATCAAATGCTATTGTCACATCTGAAATATATTTCATTCAAACTATAGTGTTCGCATAAGTGTAGATCCTGAAATGAAAGAACCGGTCGCAATATTGTTTCATTTTAAAACTTCTTAACAATGAACTCTGAGATAGTTATGCACCTTAAATACACCTCTGTCCGAGTTAAAATTATATAATGGCTCTATTATACGGCAACGTGGTTTCAACCGAAAAGACTATGGAATTTGGTTTTTTAATATATTGAATAAATAATACAAGATAAGTTGTAAATCGGATACTTCGCATAATGCCTGCTATTGTTGCAAAACGTGTTCTGTTCATTAGTGAAAAAATGGGTTTTAATTGTATTTCTCAAACTTATTATGGCTGACAAAAGCGGTGTCTAGGAAACAGCCTATTAGTTTTCTACACTACGAACCGCACGGTGTGTTGTGAAATATTCTTATAAATAGCATATAAGTAATTAAAAGATTGTTATCCAGAGTTGTTTATTTAATATGGCTGTGAGGTTTACGAGGATTTTTTTTTAATTATTAGAACAAGAAAAAATTTTTATTCAGGTAATTGTTTCAGAACTTTTGAAACCAACGTAACGTACAAGTTGATAACGGTGAGTATTTTACCGTCATTCAAAATAAATATTTTAAATTATATTGAATGCAAAATTCATTAATTATTCACTTATATGAAAGAGTGAAAATTAGGCTACTATTATATACAATTATCTGCCAGTAGTGATTATATCACAGGACTCATAGTTTGAGATAAAATATGTATTAATTGTACAGAAATGTATATCTTAGATGTTATCATAATTAACGTAGTTAACATGTTACTATTAGATAAAATCTTACTACTGGTAAACTAATATTGCGCACACTTAGTGGTAAATTTCCCAAACTTAAATTTCCCTTCCATATAACTTACTTTTATCGCACTACTGATCGGAGCTGCATTAATATTTCATCAATTTTGTACGTGTTTAGACCATCACAAATCGAGAGTAATCTCAATTGGTTCTTTCTAATATAAATGTATAATCTTTCAAGCTCGTATGATTCTATAACCGAGTAGCCTGTAGGAAAACAAAGAATCATATACTCATGTGAATATATTTTTAATTTTGCATACGTAGATACGTAGTATATCATTTGCTTTTTAACAATGTTCTTTTACTTAAAAGAACTAAGACGCTACTATCACACACACACACACACACACACACACACACACACACACACACACACACACACACACACACACACACACACACACACACACACACACACACACACACACACACACAGACACACACACACACACACACGAACCATATATATATATGGATTTGTTTAAGTAACCAGATATCCATTATCTGGCCCATTGAGGTTTATTTTTTTTACAGCAAATCGTAATGTTGAGATTTCCATATATAAACGTAAACTGACCACTATAACTACTTATTAACTTTTCTTAAACGAAAAACTTGTTTATGTAGATAATACAAGGGGAAAAACAACAATGTTACAAATAACAAAATTTCTTTTTCATTATTGATTTTGGTCAATCATAATATTTATCTCTATTTATTTTTTATATTATATGAGTCGTATCATACTTTCAATTAGTTATATCTTTAATATTACATACTTACTGATTATTTTAAATAAATATCTCAGAAAAGTAGAACTGAGGATAATTGTTAACACAAAAAACTATCTTTTAATTACGATACAACTACAGTTTTATCAGCAATTGGCGGGACTTGAAGGGATGTTGCTACTGATACAGACAGATAGCTACCTAGTGCTGTAGGTAACCCGATACTCAATATCGAGTTCAACTGATCCCTTGGGTCTGATGTCTTTGCAGCAATTGGTATTTCTAACAATTACTAAATGCCAATATATCAACGATAACTTAAAGACATAACCATTAGAGGGTTTTCACAAACGTGAATAGCAGTCATTTTGAATTTAGGTAAGTTTAAGTTTGTATTAAAGAATATTTAGTTTTAACAACAAACGATGTATATAACTTTAAGAAATAACAATTGTTCACCTTTAATTTTAATCAAAGACATAATATAAACAGAAAATGTTCAATACTTTTCAGAAATAAAACTCTGTAGTGTATTTTTCATAAAGCTATTTGCATTGTAAAGGAAAACCTCATATATTAGACGTAATAAATCCTAAGGAGCAAGTTACGGCACCACAATGAAATCTGGCAAAAACTCCTGCTGAGTGTGAGAATCCAAGGCTTTCAGTAAATCGTGACATGCAGATGTTCTCTTCCTGACAAAAAATGTGTGAACCGTAATATACGGTTGGGGTATCGCACTTGTATACATACCTTGCACTTTGATCTGTTTATGATAGAAACGTTTAATCTATTAGGAATTTAAAACTAACATACGTAAATAGAATTATTCATTTTAAACACAATTTATATTTTTAAAATAGTGGAAACTTTGCATATTGTAATAGAGCGTTGAAAAATAGGCTGCTTAAAGTTCCTAATTGGTACGTAGGTGATACATTCTGGCCGTTTATTGCTTAGGAAAACCGTACGTTATCATGCAAAAACGAGATTTGTATCAATCATTAAGACAAATTGTATAGAGTTCTGCAAACAGTAAACGCTATTTTAATAGCATTTTTGTGTAATTAAGGAAATCTGACCCAGCTACTGTAATTTTGTATAGTATGTGAATGCATGATAAGGTCAAGGTTCTAACTTAGTTTTATACTGGAGTTATTCCAACTTTTGCTAATTATTTTCATGCAAACAATAGGATTATTTGTATATGATTAATTGAATTACTTAGTATGATGATAGAACGCATGAACAAATCTTGCAGAAACCATTCCTATGACTTTTCTTATAAACATCACCAACCTTTATATGATTAGTAGTATACAGGGGTGCCGAAAAGTCTTGAAACGCTCTAATATCTTCTGTGCTTGTAAACGTACATACGTAAACTTCGAACAGTGACGTAGTGTATAAAATGTAACATATTGATGCAATCAGTAAGCTCTTTACAACACGTAAGGAGCTGATGGAAAATCTTTAATTTAAGCATAAGTCCATATGCACATAATTTTAAAGAACTAGTAAAACAAAGAACAATCCCGCAAACCGCAAAAGCTTAATCTGTTATCAATTAGTTCCTAATTAGGAATTTCGGTAAGGCATTATTTTAAAAACGTTTCTTATGTTTGTCCTAAAATAATAACAACAAGGAATTACACATTCTATTCATTGACGAGTCACCCAAATAGTTATTACATAATCTTAGAATTTATACATCGGAATGTTTAAAGGAAAGTTCTAAGATATAGTTTGTTTGTTCTATCAGTTAAACTCTGCCCATTGTTAAAATAATAAGAAAATAATTAAGGGTTTTCCCAAGCTAGGATTAAAACTGCTAGTTTAGTAGCCTTTCAACAGAATTAAGTGTAGCACCTAGCTGTAACTCGGCATTGTGCCTAATTACTCTTTTTGTCACAATATCAATGACAAAATGTTTCTAAGTGAGAACAAAAGAATCGCTTTGTCATCGATGCTTGTTTATAACAATAATATTTGAACGTTCTAAAGGTGCGAAATTTATTCAATAACACTTTATGAAATAGAAATCGTATATCAAAATATACTGCCTCATACACAATGAAGCATATATAAAACAGTTTTCGTTAAATATCCACCAAAATCACAGGCATCTTGTCTCGAAGAACACAGACATTTTTAAAGACCCACATAGCTCTATAACGTCAGCCCCATCACTACACGGGCCATCAGCCTGAGGTGGTAATGAGCTACTGATTTCATCTGAACGTTCCATTTATACTCTATATTTCTGTACAAAGTTTTATGTTTGTACGTTTAGAAGTACAGAGGATATTAGAGCTTTTCAAAATGTTTCACTCGTGTATGTGAGTTTACATTCTTGATAAGCTGGCGACGGTAACATCTCCAGATACCTCTCAGCACCTAGATTACTCTGCACGGTACTACCTGATCACTCCTACCTCATTGGCCACCTACGCGACAGGTTCCATCCCTACAGGCTGTATGTTACCCGCCTCAACTACGCTGGATATGAATGTACTGAACATTGGTAGGGGATGTTAACTGCCTTGACTTTAAGAACGTTAAATATACTTAATTAATCTTTTCGACAATTAAGAATATTAAAATTACTGGTTTCACTGGGATTTCCCATAAATTTATCTGTTAATCCTATGCCTCATTACCTATACATATCTTGTTGTATTAAAATGGAAAGAATCGTCAAAGGCTTTACATTATGAAACCAAACATATAAATGTGTTATTTTTTATTTATTTAGTTCTATATAACTTTCGTGGCACTCGCTGATTTGAAGGTAAACTACTATTTACTAACTAATTTTACTATATGAGTCAGATGCCTTTCAATAATCTACCTAATGGTGGTTTTAGAGCTAATTAAGAAGATAAAGCGCTTGCCCTCTCAGTCGCTTGGGCCTACATCTGTGCGTAATTGGTCTCATTATATTTGATTTATTAGTACACGCATTAGGCAAAACATTTCAACGAGATTACTTTGTAAATTCTATATATATTTTAATCTAATAAGTGTTCAATCTAAATCAATTGCTGATAACTTATTTATTTATTTAACTACTTTCTATGAAATTAAACCACGAAATGTGCACAAATAGCCGTACATATTACTTTACATATTATCTGTATTTTAATATATTTTTTATCTTAAGGTATTCACCAAATATTTAATTTTTCACTTATTTTGTTTTAAAATTTTATTAAGATTTGAAACATTCTATGTTTGTTAGTTCATACAAAAAATAAATTATTACCCTTAAAAATTTTCAAACGGACAAGTATTTTGGTTAATATTTTAGCTATGATAGCTAGATGGAAATGATTCATAATAATAAACTGATTTGGTTCCATACTTCTCTAACTCTAAAGATCTAAATGTTTAATGCGTGAATTGAAGATACGTATGAATGATAAATCGAATGTTAAAAATACCTAACAAAATGGTAAACATAGTGATATATTGATATTTAATCTTAGATAAAATAAATAATCTTATTTATTTTTTCTTTATCATCGTAGCATAGTGGAGTTCTAAAAAAGAGTTTCCTAATACTATACCATATAAAATTACATCCTGTTCTTTAAAATGGTGCCGGTAATTGATATAAATTGAAACATTTAGTCACTATAATAAAGTTTTCGATTTTTTAAGTACAAAGATAGGAGGATTAGAGAAAATGTAATTTTCTTTCACATTAACGCCTTATTCATTTGTAGTTTGGTTTTAATAATTTAAAATATTTCAGTAAATATATTTACATGTTTACTCTTCATAACTTTATTCTTCATTCTTAAGAACTAAATTTAATAATGTATTAGAACCTGACATCTCTTTACAAAGTTTAGACACTTGACCCTTAAGTATAGATTTGAAATATTAATAAAATTTTAGCTACACAAATATTTGATTTAAAATATTAGATTTATCAGGACTAAACATGTATTTATAATCTCCAATGATAAAACATTTCCAGCGACAATTGATGAGCCAGCCAATTTTTTATACGTATTAAAACATCACGAAATTTAGACCCAACATAACAAATTACGTTGTCACCATTGTTCATTTGTTTCCATCGTTAATAGGAAACGATGGAAACTATTTATTTTTCAAGTTCCACGTAACCACAGAATCTAATATTTTATAAAATATAACTGTTTGTTAAATAATATTTTATATTTCACTATTTCTGAAACATGTATAACCAATAAATAAAAAAATATTCAGAACAGTTTTTTATTTATTTGGAATAGTCATTTTCCATTCCCCGTAAAGTTCTCCCTAACTTGAAATTTTTACCACCCTAGCCGATGTTTTTATTTTCTAACTAAGGAGAAGCTTATTATATATAGCCAATAGTCAGCTTTGTGTACGTAATTCTGCGTCATCTTGGCAATTTACATTTATAAAACACATTTAAATATATATAATACTACGTTCTATAAAATGCAACTCACGGTATATATATATATATATATATATATATAGTTTAAAAAATTTAACAATCTAGGGGCCGAGGAAATGTATGTTGTTAAGTCTTAGTCTTGAAAGGTATGTCAGTGGTAGAGATATGTCTATTCATTATTATGGGGATGCTTTGAGAACTGTAGGTGTAAACGTGTTTGTAATTGTTTTGATAAATGCATTATAAAAATTTTTTAAATATTATGTAACTATTACCAAACAAATGTTAAAGCCCACTTTATGTACGTATTACATTTATGCAATTATAAATATATCCATATATAACTTTTCAATTCGTATTGAGTGGTAACCAAGATTTTGTCAAATTATTCAATGAGACAGTTAGATTTAAATGCGTTGGATATAAATCCACATAAAACTGGCATCATGGATGGACATTGTATTGTTTCGGGAGCTCTAAATTTCCCACGGGACACGCTGCTGGTGGTCGCGGCAATAAATAGCGTTGCAACGTGTGAGACAGGGCAACAGGGCATTGACAGCCGGCTGTTTTGTGCGATGGAATCGTCTTTAAATCTTTCAGAATTAACGTATATTACAGTTTGTGATACGAGCTACATTGTAAAAACTTTATTTTTGTCCGTAACTTTTACGTAGCTCGTATACATTAAACATATGATATTTGGTTAGTATAATGAGTTAATCATTACTAAACTATTTAATCCATGATTATAATAAACTAAATATACTGTGCCTATAGACGTGATGACTTGGCTCTCGCATACTCGTATTATTATCTAATATACAGCATTGGATGTTCAGAAATTTAAAGGAGAGCATCAGAGTCTAAATTTGTTAGACTACTTAATAAGGCATTAGAGAAGTCTAGTTTAAAATTTGTTCATTTATTTGTTTTACTACATATTGATAAGCGCACAAAGGCGCTACCCCGGAAATCTGTGAAGGCATTGTACCGTTATTATAGTACATATATTATATTACTTTGGAGCTAATACTTTATAAATCAAAACAACTTTTCGGAAATACTTGATTTATTCCGAATTAAAGTTCATCCAAAAATTTAACAAAGTTTACAAAGTTTAGATTAGATTTTCTTCAAAAACTTCTCACAATCAGTCAAATCTAATTAAGAGTCTGTTCAAAAAAAATTAATTAAAATTAAAATGAAACTAAAAATGAATACTTCTCCAAAATGGTTTAAATTAACAAAAATAATCTAAAAAGTTCTCTTCTCAAAATATTCAAAATCAAAATAGCACAAAACTTGATATTAACTTTACGATCAAAGTCTAATTGACAATACTTCAGAAATTGAATTAATTCACAGACTCTGTAATATGGGAGACTTTAGAAATTTAATCACAACAGTATAAAAATAAAAGATATTAACTAAACGCTGGTACGGGACTTACTACTTTGAAGACTATGGAGGCTGATAGGAAACTAATACGCACTAAAGAAAATTAATAACTTGATTTAAATTACACCCGATAAAAGAATTACTTTATATCCCAAACTAGAGGATTAGAGGAAGAACTACTGCTTCTCAACTGGACGTCTGCACCCTGTCGTCAACACTCGAACACTGCTCCCCCTCTCTCAAGACAACCGGCTCGGGAACGTATCACCGTAGACATCTCGATCAGCTGATTTACTTGTCTCGAACCAACAAACAATGTCCACGCACAGCGTCTAGTTAACAAAAGAGCCTACTTCCTACCGCGATTTAGCATAATAATTACAACTACGGTACAGCATAGTTAATACTTTTTTCTATCAATAAATTTCGTAGCAGGCTTTGCCGAGATTGTGTGCAACAGTTCATCAGTAACTCATTATATCATAATAATAATAATAAATAATTTATTTCCCCAAAATATGTAACTAAACATTAAAAACAAATACTATTGCTAGTGCTTAAAATAAATAATACTACGACATGATATATTAAAATAGCAGCAAATAACAAATAAAAAGAACTGAATTATACTTATTTTATTGGTACGTGTACCTTATTATAATACAATACAAAAAGTAGGTTAACTCCTTTTATATTTTTCTTTATTTGTTTAATACTAATAATTAGCTGAATAAATTAAAAAAAATAAGGGGAATGTAGGCATCCCCTAAGTTTGTGCCTTTGTTGGGAATACTGTATACAAAAAGAGTTAAGAAATAGCAGAAACGAGCAACAATTAATTAATGAAAATTAGTTAATGTAGCTTATGTAGTAAACAATGTACTATTACGTTTCAAAGTTTAAATTTAGTATAATTATTGACTTCTATTAAATAAAAAGGATTCATGCATGAATTAGAAATATTTCAGACGCACGGATATACAGAAATACAGTTATACAGAAATGGAATTTTGGACATCAGCTCGGTAGATAAAGGAGAAGTTGTTGCTGTCTACTGAGTGAAAGTGATGCTTAGCCAAATTCCATTGCTGGAAATGCACCATTATTAAACTCATACTTGTTTGGGTAGATATTCATTTTCATAAAAAATATAAATTCTTTGAATGAGAAATTTTCTAAATATCTTATAGAAGTTTCGGCTCTATGTGTTTAAAATACATAATGAAATGCCCTAAAACTAGGTTTACTATTTAAAACATTTAAAGCGTCCAAGTAACAATAAAGAATTTTGAAGCTTATAATTTTAAAAAATATACGGTTTAGTTAAATGTATGTTCAAAGAAATTCTAAAATTTCAATTTTACCTATTTATCACCGAGTATTAGACTTGTTAAATATGGTGAATGTTAACTTTGAATATACTTTGGTAAGAGTTAGGTCTTACTTGAAACAAATCATAATTCTGATGAGAGCTGATGGGCACACGTCTTATAGGTCGAAAGTTTGTTTTTGAATTACGCGCAAGTAATTCTCGGTCATGCCTATGAAATATATATTTTATTTCGCTGTTTTTACGACATGCGCTCCCAAAATGTTTCGTATGATTTCAGTCATACTCCTTACGAGAAGTTGCAATATAAATATAAAACTGCATCTATTGTTTATGTATGAACATTACAGTTATTTAAAACATTTTAGAGTGGTATTAACTATTATGAGGGTAACAACTAGTATGATAGTTCAGGATTAAATTTAATATCATCATTATTTCTGACCTGTGAGAATAACAACTTTATTATGGCTCGTTATGTGCAAAAAACCGTTAAAGTGAACAAATAAATACAATAAATGTTTTATATATAAGTAGATAGTAATATGGGGTTCCTGGCGCACTTTCGGAGCCGACCGAAAAGCAATGTAAAATACTGTTCAATGTACCATAAAGGAAGCTGAGAAATAACACAGCAAATCCCAATGAAAAATTAACCGAATCTACAGTCCGTTCGTCTCCAAAAGCGATCCAGGATCGGTTCATTACTATCTACTCCTGAGGAATGAAAAATTAACCAAATCTACAGCTGTTTGCTTCTACTTTCTTAAGCTGTGCTTTGTAAAATGTTGTCAAATCTGCTACGAATAAAGGAAAAATCTTCGAAATCTTAATAAAATTTAATCAATTTAAAACATTTTTACTAAAAACATACTTTAATAAAAAACTTTTCTACTAAATAAACAACATGAACTCACCATGGTCTCTTCAGTTTCTAGCATTTCAAAAACTTACAAAGAAAGAGACAATTTTAACGAGTTTCAACGAATTACCAAAACATTTTAAAGAACAGTTGATACTTTCCTTAAATGATACAGAATTCAAAGAACTTGTAAAGTCTTTTGCAGAAAAAAAACGTCTAATGGAGTGTTTTACTATCGGCAAAAAACTAAAAAAGTAAGGGATTACATATTTAATATAATAATTACCGAAAGATATTGAAAAGAAAGTAAAAAATAAACAAACAGAGAGTTTTCATCGTTTTTTTTTTTATGACATTTTCCCCATATTATACGTTCTTTCAAGATAATCAAGACTTAATTGATGAATTTCTTACAGGAATTTTTGTGAGTATCAAGATTTATCAACACAATTCATTAAAGAGCATTATAGAATTTTTCTTATAGAATATAGCCACATTTTGTGTGAAACAAAAGGTATTACTGTAGATAATATTCCATGTGATTCCTATGAAGAAAGACACCAACTATGGTTATCAAAACAGTACTATGACGTTGGGGAGGGACTGCAAGTTTTAGAGTTAAGACTTTATTCTACAAAGTTAATTGTTATAATTTCTTTATCTTTAATAGTCTTCTTTCCAGTAACAATCAAGTGTAATTTTTCATTTTTGTTTAATTCTTTAATCTTTTTCTCATCCAAAACAGTCAAAAATCTGTTCGGCAAGTGTACTTTACAATCTTCCAACTCGGCAATTATTGTAAACCCGAATTTATCTTTCATTTTCTCCAAATTCAAGATTCTATGTTTCTTCCTTTCTTCCAATTCATTTAACTTCTTATACTCTTTAAACTTACATTCTCCAATATCATTTAACTCTTTCAAGAACTCCATTTAAATAGAAAAAATTCAAAGTCAAAAAGTGCAAAACCATTTCTCGGTCGACCTTTTCTCCTCCCTCTGTCTCTTTCTCTCTCCCTCTCTTTTT
Source organism: Homalodisca vitripennis (assembly GCF_021130785.1). Classification (NCBI taxonomy): domain Eukaryota; kingdom Metazoa; phylum Arthropoda; class Insecta; order Hemiptera; family Cicadellidae; genus Homalodisca; species Homalodisca vitripennis. The sequence goes on along the minus strand of NW_025781839.1, from coordinate 16,703 downwards.
ATGCCTATGACACGATCACTTCTGCCGTTTATAGGCTAGGATCTATATTCAGGCTAGAGAGAGAGAGAAGAGCGAGATACGGATAGAGAAATGGTTCCGGAATACGATCTGAATACTTCTGAACTTGGTGTTTCTCCGCTATGGCCACTCGCATTGAAACAGTTCAGAAGTAAACTTCCTAACCGACCAAACCGAATTCGCGGACATATATACTCAGCAACACAATACAACAGCCCATCGAGAAGTAAAAATTTAAGAAATTAATTTAAAATATAATTTGAAAATTACAAGTAACAAAATGTACGCATATTTAAAATAGGTAAAATTATCTAACATTTTGAAAAAGAAAATGTTATAATAGTAAACGGGAACACAATTTTTATTCTTAAAAGCAAATCTGCATTACCGACATTTTAGTTCCGAAAGATTGCGCTGTGTGTATCAATGACAGTCGAGGTGTGCTACTACAGACCGACCATCACGATAATCGCTTCGCCTGCGTCATATCCGTAGTGATATCACGCCGTGAGAGGCGCAATCGTTGGTTTACAAGCACCATTTAGTTAAATAAATTTTTCTATCTAAATGGAGCGCGATAAAAATATCATGTCCGTTCTGCAAAATAGAAATTTTAAGAAAAAACTATGATCGCCATTATAATTCTAAAAGTCATGAAAAAAACAAGCAAATTTACAATAATGAACTAAATTATTTAAGACAATGGGCTAGAGAAAATAAAATTGCCGATCACGAAAACATGTTTAATATTGAGAAATTACGTGAATTAAAGAGAAACTTCAAAGTTGAAAAGAAAAATCTCGACCTATTTAATGATGAAAAACTTCATTCAATAGCTGAAAAGTTGGCTATCGGTACTAACGATAAAACCAAGTCTGAAATGATCGAAGAAATTGATAAAACTCTTAAAGTAAAATCCGAAAATATCATTGATGTAGAAGTTTTTATCCTCAATACACGGTCTTTTCAAGCAATACATTTTAACAAACTTGAACGATAATTCCATGTCAATTTACAAATATCTTTCAATTATGCGGTCAGAAATTAAAAGTTTAATCGAGAAATTTCAAGAAAATGTTAAAAAATATGAAGGGCTATCTCTCTTTTGGAATGTGAATACGAACGAACTTTAGTGAATGGTGAACCGCAAACATGTCTAATGTATTTTACTATCAAAGCAGACGAAATCTTTGACGTAAACGACTTTATTACTAAGCAATTTAATAAATTAACACATCGAGAACAAACGAATAATCCAAATAAAGGTTCCGGATGGACATTTAAAAGTTGTAAACAACTAGTTTTGAGCCTTAACAAACACGAAATGATGAATGCAGGATCATACATCGATTTACCAAAGAATATCAAAGATAAAAAAGCTTGTATAAATATAAAAAATAGAGATGATTTTTGCTTTATTTACTCAATAAGATGTGCTATTGAAAAACCAGAAAGAGACTGTGAACGTGTAAAGCAATACGAAAAATTTGTGAATGACGAAATATTTTCAGGTTTTGAGTATCCAATGTCTCTGAAAGATATACAAATATTTGAAAAAACGAAGCTACAATTCCAAGTATAAGTATCCAACAATGTCTATCAATGTCTACAGTTTTGATGAAAATATTAACATTGTTCCGTTACAAATTTCTGAAAAATATGACGCTGAAACAAAACATTGATTTATTGTATGTTAAACAAGATGATAAATCTCATTATGTTTTGATAACCGATTTAAATAAGCTTGTTTCTTCGCAGTTGTCTAAACATAAAGAAAGAAAATTTTTGTGTAGAAGATGTTTAAGCCATTTTTACAAATCTGGAGATTTAACAGATCACTTAGAAATTTGTAAAAATCATGAAGTTTGTAAGCCAATTATGCCATTTCCAGGTCAAACAACTAAATTTACTAATTATCAAAAGAAATTTAACCATCCGTACGTAATTTATATGGACTTTGAGAGCATATTAGAAAAAATTCCGACATGCAAGAACAATCCACAAAGATCGACTACAACCAAGATTCAGAGGCACATTCCTTATGGTTTTACTCTATATTTAGTGTCGAATGTGACCAATCGCATGTACAAACCGATATGTTATCGTGCCAAAAATGAAGAAGATTTGAAAAACGTCCCGACAAAATTGTTTGAAGAACTCAATAAATTATCGAAATACATAGCGAAAAAAATATAATTATAAGAACATGAAACCTATGAAATTGACAGAAGAAGAAGAAATTTCGTATCAAAATTCAAACGTTTAGTCATATCTGTGAATGGTCTGCTAATGATGTTGGGTCAATTCAGTATGGTTTTACTCCTGATAGTTGGAAAGATAAGAGTTATAATAAAGTGAGAGATCATTGTCATTTAACCGGCAAGTTTCGAGGCGCAGCTCATGCATGTTGCAATCTAAATTTGAAATTTCCTCAGAATATTCCCGTTTTCTGCCACAATATGTCAAATTACGATACTCATTTGTACATAAAAGAATTGGCTAAACAATATGGAAATGTTGATTTGATTGCAAACACCGATGAAAAATATATAAATTATTCTGTAAATTCTGGATATGGCTATGAATTCGAAGGTGATAAGCCAAGAAAATTCATCAAGTTTTCGTTTGTAGACACGTTCAGATTCATGGCCTCGTCTATAGAAAAGTTAGCTAAAAATCTAAAGAGAGAAGACTTCAAACATACAAATCATTTTATACAAGATGGACTGAATGAGATAATACAAAGACAGCCAAATGACGACGACGAGATTTTTAAAATTCTATCTGGAAAAGGAATATTTCCCTATGAATTTATCGACAGTATTGAAAAACTTGATTACACAGAAGAATTGAGAATTCCAAGATTTCTATTCACTTTTGACAGATGAGAGCATATCTGAGAAAGATTTTCAACACTACTTAAATGTTTGGAACAAATTAAAAGAGAAAAATCTAGGAAATTACTCTGATCTCTATAACATTCAAGATGTTCTATTGCTCGCTGATATCTTTGAAAATTTTAGGAATATTTGTTTGAATTGCTATAAGCTTGATCCAGCACACTATCTAACAGCTCCCAGTCTTGCATGGGATGCTATGTTTAAAATTAACGAAGATAGAATTACAATTAATTAGTGATTATAATATGTATTTGATGATCGAAAAAGGTATTCGCGGAGGCATTTCTCAGTGTATTAAACGATATGTGAAAGCAAATAACAAATATTTAAAAGATTTTGATAAGACAAAGCCCGAAAACTATTTACTCTATCTCGATGCAAACAACCTTTATGGGTATGGTCTTATGCAAAAACTGCCGTTTAGTGATATCAAGTGGATGGATCCTAAAACGTATACAAAAGAAGAGTGGCAAGAAACAATTTTAGAACTCACTGGCGACGAAGATTATGGCTATATTCTCGAAGTCGATCTTGGATATCCAACAAATTTACACGAACATCACAAGGATTTACCTCTTGCTCCAGAACATTTTAAAAACAAACTTTGCACAACTCTACTGGATAAAACTGAATACGTTGTTCATTCGAGAAATTTGAAGTTCTATTTGGAACAAGGTATGATTTTGAAACATGTGAATAGAGTTATTGCATTCGATCAGAAGCCTTTTATGAAAGAATACATTGATTTTAACACAAACATGAGAACCAATGCTACAAGCGACTTTGAAAAGGACTTTTATAAGCTGATGAACAACTCAGTTTTTTGGAAAATCTATGGAAAATGTGAGAAACAGATGTGATATTAAGCTTGGAAATGAAGAATTTTCAATGAAACAAGCTAAGAAAACAAATTTCAAATGCTTTAAACATCTTTGACGACAACTGTATAGCGAGTCACATGTACAAACAAAAGGTTAAATTTAACAAACCGATTTACATAGGATTTTCAGTTCTCGACCTCTCAAAATTGCTAATGTACGAGTTTTATTACAACAAATTAAAGAAGTTTGATCCAGATTTGAATCTGTGTTACATGGATACAGACAGTTATTTTCTAGAATTGAAACGAGATCCTTTTAAAATTATTAAAGAAAATATAGATGACTTTGATACAAGTGATTATCCAAAAGATCATGAATGTTTCACTACTAAAAATAAGAAGGTAATAGGGAAATTCAAAGATGAGTTTAAATAGCGAAGTTTTAGAAGAATTTTGTGGTTTAAGGTCTAAGATGTACTCGTACAAATATCTAGATAAAAACCCAGTTAGGTGTAAAGGAATTAAGAGAAGCGTTGTAAATAAAACAATAAATATCGAAAACTTGAAGAGATGTTTGTTCGAAGATAAAGAAGAATTTAGGGAGATGACAGTCATCAAAAGTTATAAACATGAGTTGTACACTGTTACCATAAACAAGCTGGCACTGAACGCTAAAGATGATAAGAGAATTGTCCTAGAAAATAAGATTGATACAGTACCGTATGGCTATGAAGCAAAATCTGATATATTAGACGAATTAAATAAACTTGGAAACTTTGATATGTAAATGGAAGATGATTTAATTCACTGTCACAAGTGTAAAAAAGAAAACGAAAAATATAGATTCAAAAATCGTTCAAACTCAAAATGGATTGTATAGAATTGCTGCAAAATGTTCAAAATGTAAGACAAACAAGAGTAAGTTTATAAAGAATCCAAATCCAAAACCTGTTAAGCAAGAATTGAAGACTAAAGATGAGATAGAGATTGAAGCTCGAGAAATTCATGCACCAGTACGAAAAAAGTTTAAAAAGAGAAAAATTATAACATTAGGAATTGACGATTTATGGGCAGCAGATTTAGTTATAATGTCTAACTATTCAGATCAAAATGATGGATTTAAGTATATGTTAAATGTTATTGATACTTTCTCAAAATATGCTTGGTCAAGAGCTATCAAAAGAAAAAACGGCAAGGATATTTCAAAAGCTTTCGAAGATATAGTAAAAGATGCCATAAGGATCAATCACAAACCTCCTAACCTACTTCATACAGGATAAGGGTTTAGAGTTTAAAAATAAAGAATTTAACGATGTTTTGAGGAAATACAACATTAAGATTTATCATACTGAAAACGAAGAGAAATCAAGTATTGTAGAGAGATATAACAGAACTCAAAATGAGAGAATGAAAGTAATTTTTTGAGATTAATAAAAACTTTAAATGGATCGATATTCTTCAAAAAATCGTAAACAATTTATAACGATACAGTTCACAGCACAATCAAAATGAAACCGAAAGACGTAGATAAGGATGTAGAAAAGGAGTTATTAGAGACCGTTTTCAAGTATGTTCCACCTGAAATTCACACGAAAACTAAATTTAAAGTCAATGATCATGTAAGAATTGTTAGTAAAAAACAAACATTTTCGAACAAATATAAGAACAATTGGTCAAGAGAAATCTTTGTGATTTATCAAATTAATAACACAGATCCTGTAACTTATAGTATAAAAGATTTAAATAATGAAGAAATAACCGGAAAGTTTTATGAATATGAATTGAAGAAGTCAAAACTGTAATATAAATTTTCTATATATAAATGGCGCATCAAAAGAAATGTACAAAGTGCAAAGAATTTAAAGATTTAAATGAATTTTATAAAGATAAAAATAGGAAAGATGGAATGCATTATAATTGCAAAGATTGTGAAAGGGAATATCATAAAGAATTATATGATAAAATAGAAAAATTAACTTTGGAAGATAAAGAATGTCTTAAATGTAAAGAAACTAAAAAAATTTCAGAGTTTAATAGTGATCACTATAGTAGAGATAAGAAAGACTCATATTGTAAAGATTGTGTAAAGAAGAATCTTCATAGATTATATTATGAAGATACTCAATGTGAATGTGGAAGAACTATAAAATGGTTAAATAATTATCAAAAACATTTACAAACAAAATATCATAAGTCAAGAGTTTAACATTTTCATCGTGTAATAATTTTTTCTATTTAAATGGAGTCTCAAAAGAAATGTACAAAGTGTCAAGAAGAGAATAGAAAAGACTGTTATTGTAAGGAATTATATGATAAAATGAACAAATTAACTTTAGAAGAGAAAAAGTGTTACTTTTGTAAAGAAATTAAAAATATTTCTGAATTTAATAACTGGCAGTATAGTAAAGATAGAAAAGATGCTTTTTTGCAAAGATTGTGCTAAAAAAATTTTCAGCGAAAGTTATAAAAACGAAACGCCTTGTGAATATGAAAAAAAAAATTCTATATTGGTTACCTAGTTATGCTAAACATTTACAAACAAAATATAATAAATCGAGAGTTTTTAGTAAAATTTAGAAACATTTTCATCGTGTAATTTAGATATTCTATAAATCAGTCGAGATTCTGCCATATTTGTAGTAAAATGATTTCCGTTGTATAAAATATTCAAAGATTCTTTCATTTGGTTGTAGAGATTTATACTATTTGGATCTCCTTGTCTTAATAAAATTTCCATTTCTGGGTAATCAATTTCAAGTTCTTTCAATCTTTTCGGTATTTCTCTCTTTTGAGCTCTGATAACGTAATAAGGATATTCCCACATGTGATTCTTCTTAATTAATACAAAAACATGGTGTTTTTTCTTAGCAAAATCTTTACAAACAAGGTCTGGTTTCATTAATTCCATTCGCAATTCTTGATTCTCTATTTTCAATGATTTCATTTGACCTGAAATTTGTAACTGTTTTTATTTCATCTTTTAACTGCTTATTTTCGTTTTTGAGTTTGTACTCACCATATTTTCTAATGGAAGGTAATACTTCTTTCGTAACCCAATTTTTAAACAATTTCGCTTCTGGTTTATGCGATCTCAAAATTAAAGAATAAAGTCCAGATTCATTAACGAAAACAGTGTTATTTTGGAAGTTTGAAGGTAAGCTATTTATAGCCCCCCTTATATTTAGATTAAAATAGAAGTTTTTATCATCTTCGTCAACGTTTATTCTGATCGTTTGCATAGTATTTTCATATTCTAGAATTTTTGCTACGTCTTTAGCCTTAAACCAGATCACATTGTTTTCGTCAACAATCGTAAAGATATGTTTGTTATTGAATTTTAGTTGATTATTGAGTAGGTCTACAACTGACTCCATTTAGATAGAAAAAAACATTTAACTAGTAATTTTTTATTTTGAGAATAAAGCCCAGATTCATTGATAAAAACAGTGTCAGGATGAAGATTTTTGAAAGGGTCTATGGCATAGACTCTTGTAATTTATACATTCAAAAGTTGTTTTCTTTGAAAATTTGAAGGTAAGAACGATTCGTTCCCCCCCTTGATTCATCATTCTTTCGACAATCTTAAATATATTGTTGTTTTACTCTCATTATTTAATAAATTTCCCTCAGAGTCTTGTATAGTTAGAACGATTTTTTGAATTCTTTTAATATTTTTTCTAATTGGAATATAATCGATTTCATTCGGGTTTTCACTGATTTTTGATCCATAAGCAACATTTGGGAAAAAAGTGTACAAAATTTCAGATTCTTTGTGTAAGTGTTCGGTATGATTTTCAAAACTAGGTTCAAACGAGATTACAATGCACTTCAATTACATCAAACGGTCTAAATTTTGGCGTTTTTATTTCCTAAATATACCTGATTTGGCTCAATAGTTTCTTGAAACAAACCCTAACAATTCTACAATAATTGCTGAAAACATTTATTCTTACTGGTGATTTTATTTGAATTTTATTAGAGAGATAATTTTTTTGCATTTCAAACTTGTTTTCGTCAAAGTTTAAAGATTTATCTGATTGTTTGAATGTTTTCAGATAATTTTTAAGGGAATTTTTAATTTGATCGAAAGTATAATATCCTTTGTTTAAACCATAATATTTTGTTATGTTCTTCTCACTAAATCCTATGCAATAAGTGAGAACTTTCACTAATATTTATTACAAAATTGTCAGAATAAAAACCGCTTAAACCGATAAAATAATTTGATTCTTCCTCTAAATGAATAGGATGTTCCAAGTTTAAAACTAATTTAGAGCTTTCTGAAGTCAACTTGAACAGCTTCATTTTCGCAAGCGTTGCTTCAAGATGAAAATCTTCTATTTAAATGGAGAAATTTTTAAAGCAAAAAGATCAGATAAAACTTCAAACGTTTGAAGAAAATAAGAAAGATCAACCAATCAGATTGTTAATTGTTGGTTCAAGTGGATGTGGAAAAACAACTTTACTATTGAATTTTATCTACAATAGGTTGATTCCTTATTCCAATTTGTATGTTTTTAGTAAATCTTTAGAACAGGACGCCTATAAAAAATTACAAGAAAGATTTGAAAACATTGAGAAGAACTTAAGTAAGAAAATATCACATTTTTATAATGCTTCTGAGGACATAGTTCCGTTAAGCGAATGTAAACCGAATTCTTTAATCGTTTTTGATGATTGTATTTTGGAAAATCAAGACGTTATTAAGGAATATTTCGTAATGTCCCGTCACAAAAATATCTCTTGTATCTATCTTTCCCAATGCTTTTCAAAGGTTGATAAACAAGTTATTAGAAATAATTTGAATATGTTGTGTGTTTTTAAGCAAGACGATCACTATTCGAGAAAGATTTTACAACAATTATGTGGGATCTGATATGAGTTTTAACCACTTTATTGAGTTATGTGATAAAATTTGGAAGGAAGACTACGGATTTTTAACTATTAATCTAACTTTGAAGCCTAAAAATGGCAAATATTTGAATAAATTTTCCAATATAAAACGTGTGATAACCTAGTTGTTTTCATGTTTTTACGTTCACGTTTACGTTTCGTGTTCTCGTTTTTACGTTCCACGTTCACGTTTCCACGTTCACGTTCATGTTTCACGTTCATGTTTCACGTTCATGTTTCACGTTCGTGTTTACGTTTTCACGTTCATGTTTTACGTTCGTATTTACGTTTCACGTTCGTGTTTCACGTTCGTGTTTCACGTTCGTGTTTCACGTTCCACGTTCACGTTTTACGTTCCACGTTCATGTTTTACGTTCGTGTTTTACGTTTCACGTTCGTGTTTCACGTTCCACGTTCACGTTTTACGTTCCACGTTCACGTTTTTACGTTCCACGTTTCAAAATTTTCCTAAATAAATGGCGAACGTAACTTCAGAAGAAGCAAAAAAACTTGATCAAATAGAAAAGAAATTAATCAAAGAATTTAAAGAACAGATTCGAATTGATGAAAAAGAACAAGAATTTATTCAAAAAATTAATCAACCTGTAACATCTGCAATAAAAAATGTTGAGGGCAAAATTGAAAATGTTTTAAGCGATAATCAAAATTGAATGAATTTGGTTCCAGTTGTACGACAATTTGCTGATATTTCGATACCAGAATCTGAGTTTGAATTGCCAAAATTACCATCTTCAACACCATTTAGACCTCGAATCATTGAAGACTCTACCATAGTTGAACCAATAAGTCCTGGAACAACGGATATAATAATTGGTGAAATTGGTAAAAAATTTCTTCCTAGAGCAAAGGATGATAAATTTGGTTTGTATTGGGACAGAAAAAAGAAAAGTTTTATGATTGGAAATTTGCCCGTGAATTTTGAGCATAATGATATCATTATTAATGAAAAAACATATGAAAGGAACTCAAGGTTTATGGAGATTATTAACAGGCACTGATGTTCCAAAAGACGGTTTATATTCTGAAGAAGACTTGAAAAAGTATACTGAAATTTTATGGAAATCTGATTCAATTTACAAAAATAATGATCCATCAACTAAGAAACCAAAGTCAAGTAAAGGTAAAAAATATCTCAATTTGATTAAACCAATTTGGGAAAAAAGAATCGAAGGATCAGGTGTGAGAAAATACAGTGATAATAAGATTGAATACAGATATATCGACGATTTGACAAAACTCGATGGAATTATTAATTATATTTATGCTCAAGAGAAGGCTGGAAACAACAATTTTTTGAACGAAAAGAAAGCGATTAAAGATTTTATTTCGAACAAACTTGATGAAATGATTGAAAAACCTGATGGAATTAAATATTTAAAACGAGTTTTGCCGGCAATAAGTTCATCTATGATTGAGGGTAGTGGACTTTTGAAATGATTTTATCAACAATTTACCTTTTGAATTACACGTACCAACTTATCAGTATCTGGGGCCTGGCACAAAACTCGAAAAAAGACTAAAAAGAGGAGATCCTGGTATAAATAAAATTAGATCAAGCTGCTATGGAACACGATATTTTTTATGCAAAAACATAGAGACACAAATTCCAGACATATCGCAGATAAAGTTTTGCAAGATAAGGCAATGGATAGATTTTTATCAAAAGATGCTAGTTTAGGTGAAAGATTTGTTGCGCTTCCAACAGCTGGAGCAATGTTTTTGAAGAGAAAACTAGGAATGGGAATCGAAGAGAACTTGAAATTTTAACTATATAAATGGAGGTGAATGTAAATTTCAGCAAAAATCAGAAAGAAAAAATAAAATCCGCTTTTAAGAAGAAAATACCCGTTAGTATTCAATTTAAAATAGATCAACTAAAAAATGGCGAAGATAAGATATTTTTAACAAATAGACAATACAATAAACTCGAAAAACATAAGAAAAACAATAAAGGAACCAGAATAGAATTTTCTTATAATCAGTTGAAAGAACTCAAAAATGGTGGACTTTTGAAAGATTTATTAGATTTTGGAGAAAATATTCCAGTTGTTAAAAATGTTGTTCCTTATGTTCGTAAAGCTGCTCCAATCGTTAAAAAAGATGTGATTCCTATTGTTCGAAACATTTTAAATTGGTTAGATAAAGAGTTGGAAGATGTTACAGGATCTGGATTAGATGAAAAAACTTTGAATTACGTGAAATCAAACATTGAAAAAAAAATTTTAACCTTTAACATTCGGGGAATTGGAAGAAATCTGCAAAAATATTAAACATTTTAGAGGAATCTTCATGAGAGATACATTACCTGAAAAAGTTAAGAAATTTGAATGTGGAATTGTGAATTTAGACTCGATTATGGGAAGTGGAACGCATTGGATTTGTTATTATAAAAATGATAAGAATGCATGTTAATTTTGATCGTATGGAAGAATTGAGGACAAACCACCTATAGAATTGATTAAATATTTGAAAAAAATCAAGCGTCTACTACAATGATTTCTCAGATTCAAGACTATAAAGATCCCCCAATTTGTGGTCATTTATGTGTTTTTTGTTTTGAATGAACTGGAGTGATGGTAAAGATTTTAAAGAAGTTGTTTAACAAATTATTACTTAATAAATATGGATTCACAAAATATTTTTGACGTATTTGGAACACAAATTATTCAAAATGTAGATAATAGTTTGAATTTTGATAGTTTGAGAAATGAGTTTGATAACAAGTTAGAAAATGTATTACAAAACCTTCCAGATTCAGATATGTTTGCTGTCGAGATTGAAGATTTTAAAGCAGAATATGATAACAAACTTGCAAATTTCATGAGTTCAAATGAAGTTGCTGATAAAATAAAAACATTGGAAAAAGAAGTTGATGATGGTGTAAAAAAATTATTTACCAATTTAATGTCTCATATCGAAAAAGCTGATGAAATTACTGAAGCGATCAAAAGTTGAAAAGAATTATGTTAGTTTGGCTAATAAGAAAAGAATTGTCGGTGTTCGACCTGGTATTGACAAACATGATGTTGTTGTTAAAGAACAAATTTTAAAACCTCTAAAATTATCAGAAAACATCGATATTGTTGATTTACATGATCCGAATGTTAAAAATGCCTTAGATTTTAAAGGAAAAAGAATTAGCAGTGTTAGTAAAGGAATTAATCCATTTGATGTTGTTGTAATGATTCAATTAGAAGATCATATTAAAATGTTTAATGAACTAAACAAAAATTACGAGAATCATAAACAGCATGTTAAAGATTTTACAACAGAAGTCTATGACAAGTTAGAAGCCAGAAATAGAAGATCAGTAGACGATGTTGGTGAATTACTTGATAAAGTAAATAAACTAGAAGAAAACTTTGATATATATATAAAAATACTGTTAATGAAATAATTAGTGTAGCAGTTACAAAAATTCTGAAAAATTTTGATACAAGTTTTAATGAGAAAATAAACTTTTTTGAAGATTTTAGTACACGTTTCAATGAGAAAGTAACACATAATAATGAATTACTTAAAAGAATAGATGATCGATACTCTTTATATCTCGATAAAGTAAATAAACTAGAAGAAAACTTTAATAAATTTAAAGAAGATGTCGATAAAACTTTTGAAAACATCGACAACAGATTTAATGGAGTAGGTGGTTACGATGATTCAATTTAAATTTTTCTTTTGTAAATGGCGCTCATATACTGTGTGAGGTGCAAAGAAAAAACTGAAACGAATGATATAAAAATACTATGCAAACATCAATGGAGTTAAAAGAATTTCTGGAAAATGTGCTGAATGTAACGCTAAAAAAGAGCCAATTTATGAAAACTTGATTTTGAAATTTTTTCTTAATAAATAGAGATGGCGGGACATTACAGTGCTTTCGATCTTTTTATAATGCAACACGAAAGAGATTTGAAAAAAGAACATTGGGATGATATTTCTCAAAAATATGAATTATCCGAAGATATGATGAGATTATACGTAAACAAATTGAATTGGTATAACATTGCTAAATATCAAACTTTATCATCAGAGTTTATTCAAGAAAATATACATTATCAATTAAAAGATCATATGTCTGTTCTTTGTCTCTATCAACACTTGAGTATAAAGTTTTTGGATGAAAATAAAGATACAGTTGATTGGAATAATATTATAGATAGCGGTTACTATCCTGTGCAGAATTTTATTGAAATATGTGGCCGAAATCGCAAAATTTAAGGAAGAGAATCCTGAATATGACGAAGTAGATCATTAAAAATGACTCTAATCTTTATAATTATTTTACTAAAATTTGTATCTTTTCTTATAAAAACGTACATTAGATCGATGAAAAAATGATATGTTTCTTATACATTATGTTTAAAATTTCTAAATTTTCTCTTATTAAATGGCGGACTACAGAAAGTATGCTAGTGATATTGAAAGGGCGGAGTTTAAAAATTTCTATCCAATTAGTAAACAACATTTGAATGAACCGAATAAAAGAACTGAGTTTAATATTGATTTTGGAGATAACTTTTGCTCGTCTAACTTCCAGTTTTATATTTCTGGAACTTTAACAAAACAAGATGGTCAAGCATATCTTGGAACTGATAATGTTAGGTTAATCGATAATTTTATACCGTTTTTATTTTCTAAGATTGAAGTAAGAAAACACAATAAATTGATAGAAGAAGTCGAAAACTGTGGCCAATTAAGCACAATTAAAGGAACTATTTCGTATTCAAAAAGTGATGTTATTTCTCAAACTTCTAATGGCTTTGAATCAGATTTTAAATTTGGTGTTTTTGAAGCAGCTGGAAATTTATCTCATTTTGGGATTAGGATTTTTTGAAAATGTTACTATTCCGATCTATAAAGGAGGATTTTATCTAAGTTTTATAAGAGCAGAAGACGATGATGTGATTCTGAAGACTGCAACTGGAAATGTTATGCCTGTTGATGGAAAAATAACAATTACAGATTTTTTTATTAGAGTTCCAATGATTGATTATAAAATCACGAGTAAAATAAGGTTGATTGATGAAATTACAAAAAGTCAAAACATTATGTTTAATTGTCTAGATTGGCAATGTATTGAACAAAAGGGTATTTCCGGAACAACTTATTCGTTCGATATCACAAATATTTATAGAAATATCTTCAATCCCAAGTTCGTTATCATAGGTTTTCAAACAGATAGACAGAATAATCAAGAAAAAAATCCGTCAAAGTTTGATAGTTTGGATGTAAAAAATATCAGAGTAAAATTGAACGGTTCTTATTATCCAGATGAATTACAAAATTTAAACATTTCCGGAGGTCTTTTCAGAATCATGTATCAGATGTATCAAGATTTTAAGAAAGTTTACTGTAATAATAAGGAAATGTATTACAATCCTAAAGAATTTTTAGCGAATAGACCTATTTATGTCATTGATACAACAAAGAGTTTGACAAATATTTCTGGTTCAAAGAACGATATAATTATCAATATGGATTTTCAAAAAGCTGTTACAAACGCGATTTGTTATGTTGTTGTTGTCTCTGAGAAATTTTTAGCCTATGATGTGATTAAGAACGATGTTAGAGAAATTCAGTAGTTAATGATGTTCATATTATTCTCTTTCATTCCTTCTAATATTTCAAAAATATACTCTTTCGCCACTGAAAAATCCCGATTTCTCCCGTAATAATCTTTATAATCGTACACATAATAACCTAAATAGTTGTACAATAGAATGAAATTATTTCTATTTATCTCTGTTGTAGAAATGTAAACACAAACATTTGCGTTGAAAAATTTATATCTCGGCAGACTTAGTTCCATAATCTCCATTTAAACAAAAAATCTTTCTGTTTAAATGGAAGAGTATAATGCCAACTGTTACAAGTGTTTTAATAGAGGAGAAAATTATTGATAAAAGGTATTTAGTTTGTAGAGGTTGTAATTTAATTTTGTGCGAAAGAACCTAAACCTAGGAAATTTCGAAATAAAACTAACACATTTGAATAATCTGCTTATGAAATTACAATACGGAGACAAGAAGCAAACAAAATTTGTTACAGAATTTAGAAAACAGAATAAAAATTTTTACTTATCTCTTGGAACCATTGACAAAATTATTTTCCTTTTCAAAGAATACATTAGGTTTGTAGGTATCGATACACACGTTTATTATGAAAAGATTTTACCTATAATCTTTCACTATTTGGATATTGAATTTGATTACGATTTTAAGCCTGAAATCTTTGATGATTTTATAGTACATTTGGAGAAATTAAACGAAGAACCTCGTGAAAAGAATGCGGTTTTACTCACATTCTCCCCGACTTCTCGAGTGATTGTTAGCAAATTTCATTTTTTCCGTCTTTAAATTTTTTCTATTTAAATGGAGTTCTTGAAGGAGTTAAATGATATTGGAGAATGTAAGTTTAAAGAGTATAAGAAGTTAAATGAATTGGAAGAAAAGGAAAGAAACATAGAAATCTTGAATTTGGAGAAAATGAAAGATAAATTCGGGTTTACAATAATTGCCGAGTTGGAAGATTGTAAAGTACACTTGCCGAACAGATTTTTGACTGTTTTGGATGAGAAAAAGATTAAAGAATTAAACAAAAAATGAAAAATTACACTTGATTGTTACTGGAAAGAAGACTATTAAAGATAAAGAAATTATCACAATTAACTTTGTAGAATAAAGTCTTAACTCTAAAACTTGCAGTCCCTCCCCACGTCATAGTACTGTTTTGATAACCATAGTTGGTGTCTTTCTTTATATAGGAATCACATGGAATATTATCTACAGTAATACCTTTTGTTTCACACAAAATGTGGCTATATTCTATAAGAAAAATTCTATAATGCTCTTTAATGAATTGTGTTGATAAATCTTGATACTCACAAAAATTCCTAAGAAATTCATCAATTAAGTCTTGATTATCTTGAAAGAACGTATAATATGGGAAAAATGTCATAAAAAAACGATGAAAACTCTCTGTTTGTTTATTTTTTACTTTCTTTTCAATATCTTTCGTAATTATATTAAATATGTAATCCCTTACTTTTTTAGTTTTTTGCCGATAGTAAAACACTCCATTAGACGTTTTTTCTGCAAAAGACTTTACAAGTTCTTTGAATTCTGTATCATTTAAGGAAAGTATCAACTGTTCTTTAAAATGTTTTGGTAATTCGTTTGAACTCGTTTAAAATTGTCTTTCTTTGTAAGTTTTTGAAATGCTAGAAACTGAAGAGAGCTTGGTGAGTTCATGTTGTTTATTTAGTAGAAAAGTTTTTTATTAAAGTATGTTTTTAGTAAAAATGTTTTAAATTGATTAAATTTTATTAAGATTTCGAAGATTTTTCCTTTATTCGTAGCAGATTTGACAACATTTTACAAAGCACAGCTTAAGAAAGTAGAAGCAAACAGCTGTAGATTTGGTTAATTTTTTCATTCCTCAGGAGTAGATAGTAATGAACCGATCCTGGATCGCTTTTGGGAGACGAACGACTGTAGATTTCGGTTAATTTTTCATTGGGATTTGCTGTGTTTATTTCTCAGCTTCCTTTATGGTACATTGAACAGTATTTTACATTGCTTTTTCGGTCGGCTCCGAAAGTGCGCCAGGAACCCCATATTACTATCTACTTATATATATATATATATATATATAAAAGTAGAAACAGGCTCTTTTATGTAATAAATTAGATAGTACAATATTTTATATCTCTATTATTATATATAAATATCTAATTGTGTCTGCATGTGTATTTTCGCGCGCGCGTGTGTGTTTGTGACCCTTAAACTCTACTAGACCTATTGTATTACATTTAACACAGACATTAAAAAGGGTCTCTGGTTAACAATTAGACTTATTCATAATTATTTGAAAAATCCCTCCGGGCTACGCTCGTCTTGAAACTTCCTTTTCGACTTAATCAGTAGATATTTGGGAATATATTTGGAAGCATTCTAAATGTCACAACACGATCATGTGTTTAACTAACTTAAGTACCACTTTAAATTCCGTTAAGTTTATAGAATTAAAAACAAGGAATAAGTTTAAAA